>NC_055970.1:21946244-21953744 GCF_018492685.1 Alosa sapidissima | reverse complement strand
GATTGATCTTGAGCTTTTCACTCTGCAGTTTGTCATTAACTGTAGACCTTGTGTATTGGATGGGTGGCTGAGAATAAAAAGTAATGATTACATCTATAATGCATTGGGCCTAAAGGGGATTGGAATATGGATGAGATTTGACATGGTAACACAAGCAAATTGTAACAGGCAGGCAGGCAGTGAAGGGCTGGATCAATGGGTCAGTGGCTGAACGTGGGCGTCGCCTCAATGCACAGGGAAATTCGCCTCAATGCACAGGGAAAGATATGAATAATGAAACCATGTGGTCAGCAGGCGGCTCTAAAAACGGCACTTTTCAATTTGCCCCTTTCATGAGCTTTTTCAGTGGCTGGTGCGCTTGGAGGCACCTCTGCTTTCTTTAAAATCAGAGCAAATCATTCTTATTTCCTCTGGAGCCCCTGGTGGTGGATTATAAGTGTGGATTTTAGAAAGGAACGGGAGAGAGGACATTCTTTTTTAGACCCCCAGCCCTGGAGCGGCTACAGGCCCCTCTGTGCCCGCACCGCGAGAGACGAATGCCTCTGATATATTCCATAGGTTGGTCCCCACGCATGCCCGCCAGCGTGGATTATCTCGTTTAGCTCTTCCGTTTTATTTATTTCATCAGCCACTACATCTGTGTCTGTGTGACAAATGAGGGCTCTCTCAGGCTCCAATGATACGTTATTAACATTTTATCATAGCTAATGAAGGGGGTGATGGAGAATGTGTTGACAATAAATCAAATTCACCTCCCTGTTCACGTGACATTGTCTTATTACTTCCACTTCTGTGCTTTCTGATGCCTAAATAAAATAAAATGAAGAGGGAGAGGAGTGAGAAAGACAGAGAGAGAGAGAGAGAGGATGGGGGGGCAATGTAATGTATGGTTAGCTAAATGGAGAATCTACCACAGACCCTGCCTTGGTGATTTAGGTGAGTTTGAAGCACTTTGTCTGTGCAGGTCTCTCCGCTGGTCGGAAGTGCGCATTACTCTAGTGTCTGGGGGGAGATGCGGGCAGGTTTTATGGGAGAGGCTGGTGCCAATTGGAGAAGGTCAGTGCAAGGAGCAATCGGGGAAAGTTAGCCGGACTGTCACCAAGTCTACCCACTGCTGCCCGGCTGGATTTATAGCGACGACTGGAAATTGTCACACCTACATGTTTCTCCTCTCCCGCTTCTGCTCTGTTTTTAGACTGCCCTGAAATTCTAGCTTCTTTATCACTTCCCTTTTCAGGTCATCGGAGGGTTAGCATACTGGCCAGTCGGCCGGCTGGCCGGCGTCCTCTCAGTCCACACACCAGCCAGTACACACAGGCCAAGCTGTTTCTCTTCTGCTTTCCCTCCTCAATGATTATTGCGCATAGAAAGGATACAGGGAAAAATGTACAGAAATGTGCAACATGGGAGAACTGCTCTGTCTTGTAGATTTGCCTGGAGGGTGGTACAGCACTCCGCTGTGTGCAGAATCTGTATCGACACGTGCTAATTGGCGTTAAGTGCTGAAATGGATGTGTTGGGGAGAAAAAAAAAACTATCTTGATTTGTCTCAGAATACCTGCTCACCAGGCACAGAGGTCCTGAGCCTGTTCTCACGCCCCTCTCACAGCCCCCTCCCCCCGGTCTCTCTTTATATGATCAGTGGAAGTGTTGATGTCGGGGCTTTGCAGAGACAGACATACAGGTCTATTTTCAAGAGTGAGCCCCACAGGCATGATCTGTAAAGTTATTCCACACAATGACAGGTATGAAAATCACACATCTGAAACACATGGCTTAAATACAAGGCTGTAATTTAGATAAGTCGACCCAGCCTAAACTAATTTGCACTGTGTAACATCATCATTTTCTGGTTTCTATAACACTGTATCCTATTATATCTAAGATTAGGTGTGACTGATGACCCCCACCTGAACTGCTGTGAAATTCATACACCTCATGAAATTAGAATCTAGTTTTGGCTCATCTGACCTCAATGCAAGCAAGTATACTGTAGATATTTAGTGGAATAGTTAAACTGCAGTATGGCACAGCTACCATACAAATGTCCTAAACTACTACTAAACTACTGTGCGGTATACAGCAACACACCCTAGTATCACGCATTGTGGGATGTGGCATGGATGATGCTTTTGGTCTGAATGTGCTGCATGTTTTAACAAGGCTCTGGAGCACAGACTAAAACGACCCCTTTACAGAGGGTATGTCTACTGGACTGTGTCCTCTTCAATATCTCCCCAGCTTGCTGTACTGCTGCATGTGTTAGCCTTTGATAATGATATTCCTATTGCTGGATGTGCTAGCCGTTGATAATGATTCCTCTAGTGCTGCAGAAGTTGGATGCTTATCCCAGGGGAAGTTGGAGCTTGCAGAGATGATGTATAGCCTCGGTGTACTGACAGCTGTTGGAGAGGCACTGAATCCCCAAATGCAAATGTAATGCACCTACATATGTTTGGTCTGCAGCTTGCTCTCTTAATTAAGAGAGAAAAGGAGTGGAATTCAAACAAACAGAGGGAGGTGAGGCCTGCTTTGATGTGTACTAACAGGATTGTCTTGGGGCTAATTCTGCTGTAGTCGGGGGCTTGCAGTATCGCCAGTGGCTACACTTGTCCAGGCACTCGCTCTGGAATCTTAATCAAGTCTGTGTTTGGGAGGGGGGATGACTCCTTTCTGCCTCTGGTTCACACACACACACACACACATACACACACACACACACACACACACACACACACACATACACACATTGGGTAGCAGAACTGGCCCCTCCTCTGGCTGAACACTCAAAGCGTGGAGATTCGAGTCAAACTCAGGTCAGAGCAAAGTACAGAAAAGAGGGGTGTCCACATTCCCAGGCCTGTAAGAGAGGGGATATTTGAAGGCTTTTTGCTCTTCTGACTTGTGAGCTGTTTTTTGTCTTCTGAGCTGTTTTTTATGCTTTTTGCCTTATGATGCTCTTCCACGCTCATGAAAGGTTTGGTATGAATATTGAGTCATGATCATGAATGCTTTATGTGCAGTTTATGACTGCTGTTATGAATGTGTTATGAACTCACCCGTCAAGTAAAGTGTTACCAAAAGAACTCATGTAATCATTACATTGTGTGAGATATTGGTGAATGACTATCGTGGGCAGATGTTCTTCTCCATGCTGTTACTCCAACCTATGGATTGAATTTCTATGTTGACAGATTGTTGTTGTGTGGGCACATGTGAGTTTGTTATCAGTGGATTTGCTTGGACTGTTGATGACCCTTTAACTGGACTATTGACTGCTATACTCTGGGTTGTTATTTGTGGACTTGTTTACTTCTGTTGAGTCAGTTCCCTGAACTCTGAATAACTTTGAATCCACTTTATATGCCATTCACAACTTGTATAATACCATAGCAGTGTTCAATAGTCATCTCTAATTTGTGTTTTGAAAGTCTGCATCTCCGGCTTTAATATGGCTATATTTTGAGGTTGTGCTTTTCTTACTGAATATTTCATCTTTGTTAAATATATAATCATCTGAGATCCCTGTTATCCTTCACCTTGAGGGAGCACAGTTGCTAAGAGGCCCTTTAGGTCAAGGGGTCTCTTTCAGTGCCCGAACATCTGGGGCTGTCTGAACGCGCAGGACTCTTCATCCCACTGACTGTCAATCAGGTTTATCAGCATCTCCCCTTGAGAGCCTCCATTCTGTCATGTCCTTGTTCTAGGGCCAGTACTCCAGCTTCAAGGAGAATTCCGGTGTGATATTGACCTAAAGTGTATTGAAACATGATACCGAGTGTGAACGTATGTCTCATAGCCCATCTCGGCTTGTCCCCTGCGCTCCAAAATCTGGCGTTAGTTAGCCGATGCTACCAACAGCTTTTTCAATAGTGGTGCTTTGGCATCGGGCTAGCCATGCAAATAAATCACTGTTTTACACCCATTTACAAGGCTCAATGTATCTCCACACTTCATTGGTAGACTTCCGAGTGCCCTGACATTTAAAACGAGACATTTAGAACTTTGAAAAAGCACTGGTAGTTTACTTACAAGACGATTTATACAGACAGTATCTTCACAAAGTTTAGCGTTTGCAGCCATCTTGAATTTAGTCACGATAAGTCGAGCAACGAGTAAGAATGAACAGGTATGATAAGGGATCAGATTCCAAAAATAATTCAGTGGAAATGCATGGATTCCAGTTTTCAACTGGATTATTTTTTCAACTGGAATCCATGCATTTCCACTGAATTATTTTTGGAATCTGATCAAGATGGCTGCAAACGCCAAACTTTGTGAAAATACTGTCTGTATAAATCGTCTTGTAAGTAAACTACCAGTGCTTTTTCAAAGTTCTCAATGTCTCGTTTTAAATGTCAGGGCCCTCGGAAGTCTACCAATGAAGTGTGGAGATACATTGAGCCTCGTAAATGGGTGTAAAACAGTGATTTATTTGCATGGCTAGCCCGATGCCGAAGCACCACTATTGAAAAAGCTGTTGGTAGCATCGGCTAACTAGCGCCAGATTTTGGAGTGCAGGGGACAAGCCGAGATGGGCTATGAGACATACGTTCACACTCGGTATCATGTTTCAATACACTTTAGGTCAATATCACACCGGAATTCTCCTTTAATCCACTAGTCTCTCCTCTCCTCATCAGTGTTATATCACCTCTTCACATTTTATTTCATATTTGATCCGTATTCATAGATGCTAAATTGAGTACATTTGTTTTTTTTTGTCTGGGAAGCACAGCAGCCGATCATTAGTATTTCAGAAGTAAAACTACAATGATTGGCCCCCTCCTAGAGGCAGACAACTAATAATTAAATAAGGTCATTAATTAGATATGGAGCCATGTCTTTTCTTCATATTGTTTTGCTGGAAAAACACAGAGAAAATGTATGTTTGCCTGTCCTTTCTTTCTTTCATTCTCTTTCAGAAGTGAGAAGTAAAATAGGAAGACGATGAGATGCACAAGTGATGCTTCAAATCCAGTGTGTGGTCTGTGACGGTGAGCATCAATTATGTTGTGCAGTCAGTCTTATTCTTTTGCAGTATATTAGACTAATAAGGAAAAATAGAATTTAAGAGTATACTATGCAAGATTTTCTCCTTAACATAACCTAATATAATAACGAAGCCAATTTGATGGTAAACAAACTTGTAATAGATGAATCGCTCACCTAACATAGCTATACAGCATAGACGTAGCGAGTCGCTACGGAGAAAACCAGCCATGCAACTTCAAAAACGGCAGCCCGAAAAATCTAGCGAGAATCAGTAGATATAGCTCTTTGGAGATAGCCTGTTGTTAAAGCATTTTCATTGTGTACATGGGGAACAAGTCACTAGAAGTTTGCTATTTACAACAGCAGAGCAAAATATAAATCGTGACTCTAGAGGGAGCTCTTCAGTAGCCAAAATACCTAAACCTGCATAGTGTACCTTTAAAATCCATTATGTGATCGGTGATATCTGAAATCTGTCTTTTTGTGCATCTTCAAAACTTTGGATATGGTGTGGCTGACACTTCCCACACACTTCTGCACTGTGAGCAGAACAACAGACTGTCTTGAGTGGTTATGAGATACTGTGAACCTGACACCAGGAGTGAGTGCCTCGGGCTCCTTTCCCTAAGTCCAATTGGGCATAAACGTGTGGCGGCACAGGAGTCCTGTGAGATGATGTTCTGCCCCTTGCTGACAGCCCAAAGCCCAAAGCCCAAAGCCTGTCCACACACGGACTGACTAAGGGAAAACGCTGATTCTGCCTGCTCTCTCCTCAACCCTGCACACCACAGACATGAAGGCAAGATGCAGAATGTGTGTGTGTGTGTGTGTGTGTGTGTGTGAGAGAGAGAGAGAGACAGAGTGAGAGAGAGAGTATTTGGATGACTGTTTAAAGCTGCACTATGCAAGGTTTTTACCTTAACAGCTTCAAAGCTAATTCGATGGTTAACAAATTTATAATAGGGGAATTGTTCACCTAGCATAACCATAGACCACAGCTGGTTAGCAACCCGCAGCAGAAAGCCAGCCTTACAACTTTAAGTCTCGTCGACCCGGATACATCTTGCGAGAATCGTGAAACATTACTTGGTTAGTAGATATATCTCTTTGGAGATAGTCTTATATATATATATATAAGACTATCTCCAAAGAGATATGTGTATACACAAATATTTTACTCTAGGGGGAACCAAAAATACCCCAAAGTACATTGGATGCCTTTAAAAGTGATTCTATGTGTCGGGACATAGGGGAAGATAGCAGTAACAGGTGTGTGTGTGTGTCGGGACATAGGGGGACAACATAGCAGTAACAGGTGTGTGTGTGTGTGTGTCGGGACATAGGGGGACATAGCAGTAACAGGTGTGTGTGTGTGTGTGTTTGTGTCAGGACATAGGGGGACATAGCAGTAACAGATGTGTATGTGTGTGTCAGGACATAGGGGGACAGGTGTGTGTGAGTGGAGGCATACACTTTAGTCTATTTGTCTATTACTAATATTAAATAATACTTTTTAAAGTTTGGCTACATGTCTTTATTTTAAACTACCATATTGGCCCGAACATAATACAACAATTCTTTTGAAAAGCCTGGTGATAACACCTTTTAACATCATTTAAATTAAATCATGAGATCAATTTCATTCATCTTTTGGGATGGATTTGTCAAATTGAATAAAATAAGTCATTTGTATTATGATAGGCCTAATATGTTAATGAATTAATGACTTTTTTTCCTGGAAATGCCATAAAAGTGCAAAAGATAAACTGGTATTTCTACCAATTATGAAAGAAAAGAACCACAGCCTGAATATCTGCATCAACCATGTCTAACTGTAGGCTACATGTACAGTCTTGAAACAAACAGTTTCAACACTGACAGATGTTGCCATGTGAGTGTGTGTGTCTGTGTGTGTGTGTATATATGTTTGTAACATGTGTGATCAGTGGTGCCATGAGGGATGCCTCTCTCTCTCTCTCTCTCTCTCTCTCTCTCTCTCTCTCTCAGTGAGTGTGTGTATGTGTGTATGCCTAATGGAGGAGTGTAGCATTGATAGAGTGCAGTGGGGTGGCCGGCTCCACTCACCTTGAGTCAGGGGTTGCTCTCGGCCCCCATAATCCATAAAGCGCCTATAATAGCTTTTCCCCGAGACATGACCCTCAGAGGCGCGCTGCCCGTGAGGGATGAGAGGGGGGTGGAGTGGGGTTGAGTGGGGTGGTGAGAGCAGGAAGAAAGCAAGGTGTTGTCACCGCGCTCCAGAAATGAGAGCACACTCTCCACGCCACACCTGGGCACCGCCAGGCTGTTGCAGATCTCACCATGCTTCTACTCCACTGCACACGGACAATTCCATACGTGTGTGACATGACACATAAATTGAAATGTGCACACACACACACACACACACACACACACACACACACAGAGACACACACAGACACACACACACACACACACACAGACACACACACACACACACACACACACACACACACACACACACAC
>NC_055970.1:21848744-21941244 GCF_018492685.1 Alosa sapidissima | reverse complement strand
CCTCACCACACACCCACCCACCCAGCACCTCTCCACTCTACCCTGGCTGCATGCCTCCATATGTTTCCATGGTTCAAACAAGTAAAATTCTCAAGGTCACGTCAAGGTCAGAAACAATATGGATGCGGTAACTGAAATCAGACAAATGGCATTAATGAGTACAACTGGAGAAGCATCCCCAGTTTTGTTATAGTTCCTGTTTAGTTACTTAGCTGAAATATTTTCTGATACTTTTATACTGTTTTCCACATTTTCTCACATGGCTAATGGCTCCATTTCTAATTATTTTCTATTTTCTAGAAACGTTGGTACTCCTGCTATTTTGTGCTGTATTATACTGTATGTGACTTGACTTGATCAAATCCTCAGTCTGTTTGCAATTCTACCACTACAGCCAGTGAAGCTTCCCACGCAAGGTAAATATCCTGGCAGTTATTAGTATTTTCAGACTGTTGTAAACATACATGAAAACAATGCTTTTACCTATAGATTTTGAATGTCAGTGAGGACAGTGTTGTTGGAACGGTGCAGTGGGCTGTGGTGACGTGGGTGGAGCTCAGTGCCCCTTGGTAGAGATGGCACCTTCTCACAGAACCTTTGTGGCTGCTGCCCAAATGCAGTGAGTCATAGGGCGGGTGATTCAGCGACCTTATCCTGACCCCGAGTGACCTTTGCGCTCTCCTTACCAGACAACTCGTTAACCTTGCATGCTTTTCACACCTCACTGTTCAGCGTCACTGAAAGCGCCTGTGCCGGCTTGACAAGGTTGAGAGACAGAGAGAGGGGAAAAAGAGAGAGAGTAAGTGACTGAGTGAGTGAGAGAGAGAGCACAATATACAGTATGAGCTCAAGCAGAGGAGAGAGAGAGAGAGCAAAGCGCAGAGGAAAAATCGACTGAGGGGAAGTGAAGAGAGGAGAGAAGAAGGGCAGAATAGAATAGAGAGAGAGAGAGAGAAGTGGATGAGGGAGAGGGCAGGAGACGGCACTGATGGATGGATGAAGAGCATGAGATGAGAGGACAGGACAGGGAAGTGGAGGGAAGAAGAGAGCAATCTGCACTTGGACTCTCATGAGCTTCATGCCCTACTGATCCCCTCCATGTGTCTCCTGTACTGGTCATCTAGAGATGAGCCTTAATGAGGTGTCATTTACAAATGAAACAAGCAGTTACCCTGCCTGGACCTTACCCAGGCCTGGACCACACTCTTTACATATGGTGGTCGTTAGTACCACCCACTCTCACCTGAGGTGCACCAGTAATACACAGCCATCATTTATAAAATGGCAGCGTGCAGGGCAAGATATTTTGCAACTTGTGAATGAATGGTTTGTGAGAATTCTAAAAAAAATAGTTTTTTTACTTATCAAATAACAACATACATAGTGCAGTACACAAACAAACAAAGCAACATTAATTAGCCTATGGGTACATTTGTAGAGCTTTTTAAGGTACTTGGCAGGTAGGTTGCTTGAAATTTATGCACTCGACATATTCCGTCTGAGGATTTAGTCTTGATTCTTTCTGTCTTTTTATGTAATCCCAAGTTACAGCGGTCTCTGCCAGCACTGTGCAGACACCATTTAGGTTTTTAATCTGCAATGTGGTCTGTTGTGTTGTAACTTTCTTTCTTCAGTGGCATGTAAATGTCTCACTGGAGCATCTCAGTATTTTCAAAAAGAGTGAGAAATATTACATGTCCTAACATAGACAATTTCTGCCAGCACACATTCTTTGTAAAACTTTGTGCTAGAGTTGTCCCCAGATTACTGTTCTTTCTTTCTTTCTTTCTTTCTTTCTGTGGGAAATAGCAGTGATTCACTAGAGGAGTGGTTTTAGTCTTGTATGGCTCAAAGGCGTTTTTATTGTGAATACTGACCACCCATTTTATCATTACCATGAAATATGTCATGGGGTGCCAGCATGAAGGCAGTGACACACAACTGACTAAAGTGGCCAAATCAAACAGTCTATGTTAATGCATGGCCTATTGAGGGTGGTATGTTCCAAAAGAATGAATGATGCAATATAGCTTGGGAGCTGAGCTTGTATTCGGAATTGCAATGCATGGGCAGAAGATGGATTATGTGGTTTCTTAGCTGTGAATGTGCTAAGGAAATGCATCATTACTTCTGTGAATATCCTCCATAATAGCAGGCGAAATGTCAGAATATGGGGGATTCTGCACCCGAGACACAGTTGTGCAGTGGGGGGTCTGGTCTGTGCCCAAGGCTTGGCGCTTCATGCACAGAGCTTGGGTGGCATTATCTGGCCCTAAACCTGTTAGGGAGACTGATGGGAATGCAGAGAGGATCGGGCCTGTCAGCCCTTCCTCCAGCCTTATATTAGCACAGCTAGGAAGACAGCAGAAACTCACAGACGACACACTGGGGCATTCAGGACAAAACAAAAGGCATGGAAGTAAAGGGAGGAGAGAGGACTGAAAAATCGAATCTGATTGGAATATGACATCTGTTTCATTTATTGCTCAGGAGTCCAACTAGTTTTGAAGAAGGAGGGGATCTGGAGACCTGGGTAGTCGTAAGGCAAGATGAAAGCACTTTGTTGTAATAAAGCCACTGCAATCTTTTTTTTTATATAAAAGCATGTAATTCTTGCAAAAACAAGGACACGAGTCACTGAAGCGAAGCAGAGCTTTAATATAGCATCCCTGGTGTTTTTCTATTTTAACTGGACTTAATGCTCGTTTCTTTGTTTTCACTGTGTCGCATAGCAACTAGGCACTAGTGATGGGCCTAGCATGACTTTTGTTAAAGACTGAAATTTTCAGTACAAAAACACAGTCTTCACAGTATATTTCAAACATTTTCTGGGAGTTTTGTTTTACCTGTTGTTATGGAGAACTCTGTGACTTTGATGTAGTAGCCTTCAAAGTTCTGGACATTAATTCAAGTATATGTTTATATTGATGGCATTAAAGCTGTGATCTGGTGATGAGAGTAGGCCTACCTACAGCAAACTATAATGAGTGTTTAATTTGGAAAAAAGGTTGATTTTAGAGATAGAAATAATGTTTGTGACAGTGTTACATTTTGGAAATGTAAACCTCTATTTAGTTAGTATTTAGTTTATTCATTATCAAGGTAACAGTTTGCAATGACCCATTGATATCTTGTTTTTATCTGCATGCTATATTCTCACCCTGAAAAGAAATCCAGGGTTCACTACTTAAATGGAATGTATCTTTCTACTGCATAGATTTTAAATGGTCTGTTCTGGTTCATTTTAGCTTTCTAAACACATCTCTGTATCAACACTCTGCAATAATTACTGAAAAATGGTGAAATATGTAAAATAGGAGTCAATCAAATTTTTCTGAGTGCCGACCCATCAGACAGAGACACACACAGACACACACACACACACACACACACACACACACCTGAGTATGCATCTTTGAACTGATTTGGAGAATGAGGTGGCTCCACTCCCACTCCCAGGCTTTTAAGCATGTCCAATTATTCTGAATGTGTTTAAAATTCCATCTCAGGAATTTCTGCTTGAAAGTCTTCCCACTGAGTATTCTAAATTGGAGAACGACCAGAGTTCAGTTTTGTAGCAAGCGCCATTTTCTACATCATGGACAAGATTTCATACTCCAGCTTGAGAGGGATCATTTCAATATATTTATTTTATTATTTTAAGAATCCCCTCTGCCACCCCCCATGATTCACTAAAGGTCAAGCTGAGGTCACTATTCAAGTATAATCAATGATGATATTTGCACAGATATAGTCCAATTTACCAGCAATACTTGTCATAATCTATTGAGTCATTGGCCGTCTAAATTGCCTGCTGATAGCTAGCACTGATATACTCATCATTTGGACCCCCCTCTCCATTCTGTTTCCCATTGGCCAGCCAGGATTTGGGCTTGCCCCAGACTGGACCTCTCCCCGGGCCAGCCAGAGTCCTCTAAAGCCCCACTGATCCCCACAGTAAGCTGCAGCCCAGAGCGGGGGACCTCGGAGATCCCTGGGCTGCGGTGTGTCTCCTCTGGGCCCTCTGCTGGCAGCGTCCATCTGCACTTTGAGTACGCCAGGCTCTCTGCTCACAGTACTGGCCAGGCCAACATGCGTCAGCCAGAATAAGAAGACATGAGGAGGGTACACGTCCAAATGTGGGCTCACTACATACACCAAGGTGCTATTACGTAGTTTCAGGTGAACTGAAGATGGACATTTCACATTACTAACAGCAAGATCAGGGAAATGAAGCTGAGCATTTATAGATGTCAACATGTTTTCTTGACTCTGCGTCCTCTCTGTCATCCACACTCAACCACCACACAAAGTGAGAGTGACATCTCTGTGCCACCCTCCCTCGGCTTTGGCTCTTGGCGGCGTCATGCTGCATCTGCTGGGCTTTCTGACCACGTCTGAATGGCCAGTACCGCTGTATGCCAAACAGAGTAAGGTGATATTAAAAGGGCCTGCTTCCAAATGTAAACACCACTTAATATACAGTAATAAATAATAAAGAGGAAGTTCTACATTTTCAGAAAAAATAAATATGTTTAATTTTTTTTAGATGTTGTGTTTGCTAGTGTTTGGGGTCCACTCCATGGGCAGATTTATAACTGCTGTCGTCTGTTGCTTGGGTATGATTGTAATTATGTTCATGGTTGTGGACATCTAGCCTTCGACACACACATACACACATACAGCATCTCAGACTGCCATTCAGTGGGGTGCTCAGTCCTATGCATGCTGATATAAAAGTTGGAGGGGGGAGCATGAGTGAGTCAAGTAATTCAGATGAATGTCTCTTACAGACAAAAAAGCGTAACCATACAATCACATTTTGTCTTTTGTTTTCATTGTATTTACTTATTCATTTATTTTGTGTCTGACAATTGATTCACATTACCAACTGAAACAAGATGTATTCGGCATGAGGCTCTATAAACAATGTCAATGAATAAGATAGTTGACTAAAGAATCAGACACTCACAAACAGATTACAGACAGTCAGAATTTCAAGAGAGAGATTCAAACATGTGTCAACCGTCTCTTGTGAAAAGACATTATTACTAAGACAGTTTCCCTGTAACATTTCATTCAACACAAACACAAATCTCTAGCTCTGCACTGTGGCACCCACTTAGAGGCCCAAATGACTGCTTTTCCCTCTCCTAACTCTCCAATCTAGCTGTAACAGTCTACAATAAAAAAGACCTGAATATCTATTTGAGCCATACTTCATACTCCCTCCATCAAATGTGTGTGTGCGTGCGTGCGTGTGTGTATGTGTGTGTCTGTATGAGTTTGTGTCCTGTTCATGTATGGATGCGTGTTTTTCGTCTGTGTGTGTGTGTCTGTGTGTTTGTGCATCTGAGTAGCGGTAGTTGGTTCCTCTCTGCTCAGCACTGTTAACACGTGTGAGGCTACACAATCGCTTACTCTGACTCTGTGGATAAATGACGCCTCTTGGGGCCAATAAACCAAAGTTACTAACAAATCAGTTTAGTTAAACAAGGTGAAGGTATCCACCCTACATAAATGGGAGGCATTAATATGCAGGGTCAAATATCTCATACCCCTTGTGTGATGGGTTGCTTCATTGTATAAAATACATGTTGCTGTTGAGTGCTCTTTTTTTTCCTCTTTCTCTGTAAATATCTGTTTTATCATTTTGCATTTTTAATCTCTTCTTTTTACATGATTAGGTGTATGCTTTTATATATCATGTATCATTTTATTATTTCATGTAACCCCCCCCCCCCCCCCCCCCCGTTTATATAACTCAATAAACAGTTGATCACAAAAAAAAAAAAAAAAATCAGCTTAGTAACTGACTCCAAACATGTTCACATGTGGTTTGGCCGATCAGGCTCTTTGAAACGAGACGTGTGCCTGTTGAAAACATGCCCCTGATGGACACACAGCTATTAGCTTTAGCTCTGGAGGTCTGAGCTGAGTCGCTGATTTGTTTGAAAAGCCTGACAACACATGCTTGGCTGTGGGGAGCACATACATCAATGGCAACAGTGCTAATGAAATCTATTGAATTTTTTATACTTTGTTTCAGAGAGCACTTTGAAGTTTTTCTAGTTTTCTTTTTTTGTGTTGTGTGTGTATTATTTTTCTCAGTGATCCCACCTGTAGATATGATCCTGATGAAGGATGGCTGGAGAGGGATGTGTACCCATAAAAACAAACACACACACACACACACACCTCAAACAGACACACACACACACACACACACACACCTCAAACAGACACACACACACACACACACACACACACACACACACATACTTCAAACACACTGACCTGCTGTGTAAAGTCAGTCAGAGGGCTTTCGCTCTCATAGACTATTTTCTGACTCTCACTGATGCAGTAGTCCAAAAAGAAAAAAAGAAATCCTTTTGCCTCAGACTTGAACTGCTTATTTGAAGTATAGAAATGACCACAGCGCCTTGTCTTTATTGGTAACGCAAGAGCAACACTAAACAGACCAAACCAATCATTCAGCCCAAGTACAGTCCAGTTGCAGCAACTCCCAATGCACCCAAAGGTTAATATTGAGCTAAGCAGTGGACTGGTGTACATTTTAGGACATCCTCAGCTGTCAGAGTCAGGTGATAACTTTTTATCTGAGACCTTTTTGTCTGACTCCACTTTTCCTGACAGCGGTTTTCCTGAGACCTGACTCCTTTTCATTTTATGTCTGAAACCTGACTGATAACTTTTCATCTGAGAACTTTTCCTCTGACTCCGCTTTTCCTGAGACCTGACTCCATGACTTTTCATCTGCTGTCTGAGAGATGACTGTGTAATTCCATAAACTTGACAGCAGTTTTCCTGAGACCTGATGCCTTTTCATCTGATGTCTGACACCTGACTGACAGCTGAGGATGTACTAAAATGTACACCGTGCTATCCCTATCACACAGGTCTAAAGAGGCAAGCAGAGAGCTGTTTCTGTGATCATGCCAGGTCAAATATGACCACAAGATCTCATTTCCTCCATTAGCTCATGGGCATTCATAGGTTAATTCTTATTATACACCTTCACTGAAATATGTGCCACTTATGACAAACAATCATAATAGCAAGATAATTGATAAGGGGCCAAACCAAACACAGGGGAGTACTGTTGATGTATTGACTTAAGACCTGATTCATTGAATTGGGTTAGTTCACTGAGGTGGTCAAATTGTGTTGCAACAACAGTTGAATGAGTCTTGGACCATGTTTTATTTGTATTTCTTATATCTATCCCAGTATGGCCTAAGTAGATACACCACCTGAGCTATTACAACAGCGACTAAAGTTTGGGTAGGCAGGATGCTCTATTGCTCTGTGCATTTCAGAACTCAAAAGTCGGAATTTCAGGTGTTGTTTGCACCCTCTAGCTCAGGGGTATTCAATTAATCTTCAGCGAGGTCCAGTTACGGAAAATTTCCTCAAGCAAAGGTCCAGAGCATCATAATGTTTAACTTGCGTGTTTAGGCTATGTAGGCTATATGTGTGTATGTATAATATTAGGATGGATGGATGGAGCCTAGTTGTAGATAGATAGATAGATACATACATACATACATACATACATACATACATACATACATACATAATTGATCCCCAAGGGGAAATTCAAGAAATAGAAGATTGTAGGCCTAGGCCTAATGTTTAATGTGAAATAAAATAAGTAGCATAAAAGGCAACATTCGAAATGAGGAGAAATAAGGCAAGATAAGAGTAATTGGGGAGAAAAACTGAGTAGCCTTGGCTATTTTTAAGATCTTAACGTGAACTTAAAATAAAATTTGAGCTGAGACAAGGATGGATATTCCACAGCTGGTTCCTTGAACCCATTAATCAGCAAGTTTAATTTATTTTTTTTTGTTTTTTTTATGTTGATCCGAAATCCTGGAAACCCAGGAATATCACGTTGTTGGGCAGTGAATGCATGTAGGCTTAACTAGATTGTGGTTGATCAATCATATTGCCTTCTTAAATCGTAAAATATTCTGTGGTTTCAGTTCACTGTTGAATGGGCCTAGCCTACCCTATGCTTGCTCAAAATATATGCTTTGTCTAGTAGAGGTGCTTCAAATTGGCGCTTAAAATCGCCTGTCTCAGAATATAGAAGAGGTCCAGGGCAATTCCGAGCAAAACGGTCACATCCATATATTAAGTTGGCGTTACGGACGTGACAGTTTTGCGTGGTATTGCCCCCGTATCGTTATATAAAGCTCTGTTCTCGCTGTCCAGCTTTCTCTTCTTTGAGCAATCGATGATTTGAAAATAACTTATATCCATCTGATTGTTTCTCGTCCCGTCTCTTCTCCTCGCTCGTTTCAGGCTATCAGTCTCTTCTCCATAGTAGGCTACTTTACTCACTGACTCGTAGCAGCAAGCGAAATGATGGTTCCTGAAGCTCCTGAAGTAAATGCTGTTATCCTAACCAACGAAACATTTAGCGCAGCTTTGAAATCTTACGTGAAAATATAAATTAGTCTATTATGGTCTGGGTCCGGATAGGATCACGTCACGGTCCGGACTCGGACCGCGGTCTGCCATTTGGTGATGCCTGCTCTAGCTGAACATAATGCTGCAGTTCTTGGCATGTTTGAGCCAAACAGACTAAAATTAACCGATCTCAGAAGCCATTCTTATGTTTCAGAAGTGCAGAGAAGAATCTTCCATTGTGGTTTATAAGCTAACAATAATATTTAATTTAGGCTAACAATTCATAATTCAGTCCACGGGCTCAGTGTGGACTCTAAACACCCCGTTCAGACAGGGCTGTCAGTCACACCCCTCTTCCCATCTTCTTACCTGTTCTTCACCTTGTTATTCTTTTCTGCGCTTGTCCACTTTCACACTTCTGTCAGCGATTTCAGATGCGGCGCCGGCTCCATCAAACACCGGCCAGAATCACAAACACCCAGAGACCCAGAGGCCGCAGACGGCAGGCAGACTGCTCGGCACCGCGCTGCATCTCTGAGAGGGCCGCATCAGTCAGAGAATGAAAGAAAAGGAAAGACTAGAGTCTCGCATTGGTCAGAGAGCTGTGCACACATCTTCATGTACTGGCCAGTATACTCTTTTGATCCCGTGAGGGAAATTTGATCTCTGCGTTTATCCCAATCCGTGAATTAGTGAAACACACTCAGCACACAGTGAACACACTGTGAGGTGAAGCACACACTATTCCCGGCGCAGTGAGCTGCCTGCAACAAAAGCGGCACTCGGGGAGCAGAGAGTGGTTAGGTGCCCTGCTCAAGGGCACTTCAGCCGTGCCTACTGATCAGGGTTCGAACCGGCAACCCTCCGGTTGCAAGTCCGAAGCGCTAACCAATAGGCCACGGCTGCCCCCAAATGTGAGCCCCCAAATGCCCCCCCCCTCCCAAATGTGAGCTATTGTAGGGAAGGGACCCCACCCAGCCTCGAGCCCGGGTCTCCAGGACGATATGCATGTGTGAGTGTGTGAGAGAGAAATCATATATGAGTATGTGTGTGAGAGAAATCCAACCCAGTCTCACGTCTGAACGTGTCACTGTCACGTTAATTAATCTATTGGGACGTGTTGTGTAACACGTTTCCTTGTTAAAAAACGTGTTGAGCAGGACGTAATTATCGTGTTACTATCACGTTGTATTTCGCTTTCAGCCAGAACCACGTCATCTGTCAAAAAAGCCCGACCCAAAATGGCTAGAATGTTATTTGATGCTTTTGACGTGCAGTTTCATACTCTTAAGCCTGCTTTGAGTTGTGGGTTAGAAGGAGCCACCTTCTAGCTAGCAGTTTTAGAAGGCTGAACCCCAGAATCCAGAAACAAGAACCGAGCAGGGACGGAGAAAAAAGAAGAATCCAAATGGGAAATGAGGTGAGCCTTGCTACTGCCGCTAGCATGATCATTTTGCTAGCAATTGAGCAAAACATTTTAAAGTTGATTTAACATGAAATAGTAGCCTATGCATGGGCAATGCTGTGAATTCAGAGTAGGCTTGCACAACTTATAATTTAGCTAACGTGCATGATGTAATGTTACAGTAATCTGTAAAACAGCTGTTGTCTGTGTAAATTAACATTGTAGCCTAATATTGTTAGTGTGGGCTAAAGCTAACAGCTGGGAGGTAGCCTATCAGCCAGGCATGTATAATCGATAATCATGATGAACGTGAATAGATTTTGTTGCGAAAACGCGCATTGTTTTAGGCCACATATCAGCTATAAAACAATTGTATTCTGATACAGCAGTTCTCCAGATGTTAGATATTCACTTATATTATAATATAATATTGTATTTCTTTAACCTGATTAAGAGAGGGGTTTAATTCAATAGAGAATTGCAATGTGTGTAGCCCATAATATTAGAGAGATTAGGCTAGATTTAGATTAGATTCAACTTTATTGTAATTTAAAAGAGTAGGCTACAGGTACAGAGCCAATGAAATGCAGTTGACATCCAACCAGAAGTGCAAAGAAGCAGTTATGTAGACGATCAAGATTAATTATGTACAACAGTTAGATAAATAGACAAGTTTTCCAGATGACATGTGTACAGTGACAGAAATAGCCTATACAGTGAATATGGAATGTGTGTCTAGCCTATAACAAAACAAATTGATAATAATACATAAATAATACATAATAATGATAATAATAGCAGTAATTACAGTAGGCCACTCGCACTGTTGTTGGTGACATGTCTGTTTCCTATTATTCCATGCCACTCTCCTACTGTCTCCTTTACTGCCCTGCGCCACTTGCCTACTATCTTTTGCCTCTTGCCTACTGTCCAGCACAACTCGTCTACCATCTCCTATGCTGACCCACGCCACTCACCTACTGTTTCCTAACTGTCCAATGCCACAAACTGTAACATTAAGCTGACACAATCTTGCTGCACGGTTACTTATCTGCATGCAATCACTATTGCCAGCTGTTATGAGTAAACATTATATTGGGACACCAATATATTTCTGATTTCTGATTCACGGGCAGTGTATTTGCTACTGAAGAAAAGGAGAACACATAGTAATTGTTCTTGGATTGAGATTTAGAGTAAGGTTTCTATTGATCTTTTTCAGATAAGGCGTCTTCATTTTCAACTGTGAAGGATCTACATGGACTTGGTCTGGATAGCCTTTCCTGTTTTGATGAGCCAGTCGGTATGTATTTGACATTCTTTAGGATAAAAGGAGCCATATGTTATCAAAAATTCTACACCCATATGTAGAAAAGCTTTGTTGCTGTTTGTTATTGTTGTTGTTGAAAACTACGTTGAATGCAAAGAGATGCATATGTCCCTTGGGAGGAGAGGGATGAGTGTGGATGATTGAATTGTCCAACAGACATAAAAATATGACTGTGTATGATTGTGTTTGTGTCTGTATATGATTTTTTTGTACTTGTTGCATTTTAAGCATGCTTATATACTTTACGCCATGGTGGTCTAAATTGTCTTTATTGCCACTTGCAGGGTCTAGAGGAAAAACCCTATATGAGCCCCAGGGTGAGTAGTGTATAATTACTTTATCCCAAGATTGATTTTCGTAGAAAGGTGTTCAAACCAAAATCAAACCAAAATCATAGATAGATAGATAGATAGATAGATTTATTATTTGTCCTTTCGGAAAATTGTTCTGCGCCATACAGTAGACAGTTAGACAAGACTGAATACAAGACGGAATATAGACCAGAATTTCCCTCACCCCAACCGCCCCCACCCTACCACACTCCCACACATACACAACATCAGGGCAGAAGGCACAGACCCCACTACACATTTATAGAATGATAAAGTGCAGTTGTGCATACTGTGATAGTCCAGCTGGAAAGAAAGTGCATGGTCCTGCAGGTAACATCTTGTTCATCAATGTAATGCTAGTTGGAATGAATTACCTACTGGCTCAATTTGTTTGGAAAGAAGGTAGCCTGAACCTACCTGATGGCAACACCTCATATGCCATGTGTATGGGATGTGACATATCTCTATTATTTGCATGACCTTTCTTCAACACCCTTCTTTCACCATGCACTTTCTTTCCAGCTGGACTATCACAGTATGCACAACTGCACTTTATCATTCTATAAATGTGTAGTGGGGTCTGTGCCTTCTGCCCTGATGTTGTGTATGTGTGGGAGTGTGGTAGGGTGGGGGCGGTTGGGGTGAGGGAAATTCTGGTCTATATTCCGTCTTGTATTCAGTCTTGTCTAACTGTCTACTGTATGGCGCAGAACAATTTTCCGAAAGGACAAATAATAAATCTATCTATCTATTATTTTAGAAGATTTTGGTTTGATTTTGGTTTGAACACCTTTCTACGAAAATCAATCTTGGGATAAAGTAATTATACACTACTCACCCTGGGGCTCATATAGGGTTTTCCCTCTAGACCCTGCAAGTGGCAATAAAGACAATTTAGACCACCATGGCGTAAAGTATGCATGCTTAAAATGCAACAAGTACAAAAAATCATATACAGACACAAACACAATCATACACAATCATATTTTTATGTCTGTTGGACAATTCAATCATCCACACTCATCCCTCTCCTCCCAAGGGACATATGCATATCTTTACATTCAACGTAGTTTTCAACAACAACAATAACAAACAGCAATAAAGCTTTTCTACATATGGGTGTAGAATTTTTGATAACATATGGCTCCTTTTATCCTAAAGAATGTCAAATACATACCGACTGGCTCATCAAAACAGGAAAGGCTATCCAGACCAAGTCCATGTAGATCCTTCACAGTTGAAAATGAAGAGGCCTTATCTGAAAAAGATCAATAGAAACCTTACTCTAAATCCCCATCCAAGAACAATTACTATGTGTTCTCCTTTTCTTCAGTAGCAAATACACTGCCCGTGAATCAGAAATATATTGGTGTCCCAATATAATGTTTACTCATAACAGCTGGCAATAGTGATTGCATGCAGATAAGTAACCGTGCAGCAAGATTGTGTCAGCTTAATGTTACAGTTTGTGTTAGGAAACAGTAGGTGAGTGGCGTGGGTCAGCATAGGAGACGGTAGACGAGTGGTGCTGGACAGTAGGCAAGAGGCAAAAGATAGTAGGCAAGTGGCGCAGGGCAGTAAAGGAGACAGTAGGAGAGTGGCATGTAATAATAGGAAACAGACACGTCACCAACAACAGTGCGAGTGGCCTACTGTAATTACTGCTATTATTATCATTATTATGTATTATTATCAATTTGTTTTGTTATAGGCTAGACACACATTCCATATTCACTGTATAGGCTATTTCTGTCACTGTACACATGTCATCTGGAAAACTTGCCTATTTATCTAACTGTTGTACATAATTAATCTTGATCGTCTACATAACTGCTTCTTTGCACTTCTGGTTGGATGTCAACTGCATTTCATTGGCTCTGTACCTGTAGCCTACTCTTTTAAATTACAATAAAGTTGAATCTAATCTAAATCTAGCCTAATCTAATCTCTAATATTATGGGCTACACACATTGCAATTCTCTATTGAATTAAACCCCTCTCTTAATCAGGTTAAAGAAATACAAAATTATATTATAATATAAGTGAATATCTAACATCTGAGAACTGCTGTATCAGAATACAATTGTTTTATACATGTATTGTGGCCTAAAACAATGCGCGTTTTCGCAACGAAATCTATTCACGTTCATCATGATTATCGATTATACATGCCTGGCTGATTGGCTACCTCCCAGCTGTTAGCTTTAGCCCACACTAACAATATTAGGCTACAATGTTAATTTACACAGACAACAGCTGTTTTACAGATTAATGTAACATTACATCATGCACGTTAGCTAAATTATAAGTTGTGCAAGCCTACTCTGAATTCACAGTATTGCCCATGCATAGGCTACTATTTCATGTTAAATCAACTTTAAAATGTTTTGCTCAATTGCTAGCAAAATGATCATACTAGCGGCAGTAGCAAGGCTCACCCCATTTCCCATTTGGATTCTTCTTTTTTCTCCGTCCCTGCTCGGTTCTTGTTTCTGGATTCTGGGGTTCAGCCTTTTAAAACTGCTAGCTAGAAGGTGGCTCCTTCTAACCCACAACTCAAAGCAGGCTTAAGAGTATGAAACTGCACGTCAAAAGCATCAAATAACATTCTCGCCATTTTGGGTCGGGCTTTTTTGACAAATACGTGGTTCTGTTGGCTCATTGAATGCGAAATACAACGTGATAGTAACACGATAATTACGTCCTGCTCAACACGTTTTTTAACAAGGAAACGTGTTACACAACACGTCCCAATAGATTAATTAACGTGACAGTGACACGTTCAGACGTGAGACTGGGTTGGAGAAATCACACATGCGTGTGTGAGAGAGTCCCTGATTAAAATTAGGTAGAACACCTCTCTAAAAACATAAGAAATGTAGGTATCACAGATACAGCCACAAGTCAAAATATTCAACACTGAAGTCTGAAACGGTGATAAATAAACATTTTATATCCATAGTCACCAGTCCTCTAACAGCCTAATGTGCAAACAACATTTTCAAAGTTACAAAACATTCCCTATGCAAAATACAAAATAGGGCTATGGACAACATATATATTATTTGACTTCAAAAGCTCTATTTGCATATAATCAATAATTAAAAAAAACAATTGGGATGATTTATTAAGAGAATGCATCTGCATAGAGAAAAATAAATAATTAAAAGCTGAAAAATAACTTCAAAACCATTCTTTTTTTATATTTAATGCTTATTAGTTTCAATCAGGTCTATGATGACTATTCTGAAGTGAAGGAAAAGTAGACTATATGCTGGTTTATTCACCATGATAAAATGACTGCATGCAATTTTCCTTTACAGAAGGAGAAAAGTTGTATCTTTTTTGTGTAATTGTGTACACTTGTGAATAACACAAATATTACTAATGCATTTTTATTTATTTGAATAAGATATTTTACATTAACTTCAGATCACAATAAAATCAACAAAATCAGCAATCAATAATCTTCTATTTCACCATGCAAGGAATTTTAAAGAACCACCAAATCAAATAAGCTTCCACTGTAATAATGAAAAGGTTCTTTGCTGATGAAAATCTTTTCTGTCTAGACAATATGAAGATGGAAGATGAGTCTCATTCTCAGCCAGCATGGGCTAATGGGTAAACTGACAAAGACACATGTCCACCAAACTATATGAATAATTACACATGCCCTCCACATAATGGCAATGGATTCTTTATCAATTCATTTTCTCTGCCTGCATTTTTGTCCTTAGTCTATAGGTAGACTAGACCTTTTGTTAATTTTTGGCATATCCTACTACCTTGAATGTATTTTCATTTGCCATTGAAAATATATGAATGAAACTTGTCAAAAGATCAGATAGTGATGAGATGTCAAAGTGCCTTGAAGTTAAGAGAAAGAGCTGCATGAGAGTGGGTAGATCATGGGTATCATTGGGTATATACGGCAGTTAATGCATACTAATCCAATGCCTCTGATCTCTTGCCAACCCCTTTGTGACTTGGTGTGTGATCAGTAGCATTTGAAACAGGAAGTTCCTAACGTCTCCAAAACAGAGTCAAAGACAGAAAACAAAGAGGAGAGGCAGAAAAAAGAAAAATAGAAAAAAGAAAGGAATATTTGATCAATTTCTTTTGCCTAATCCTTGGACTTGGACTGCTTTCTGTATACATGGCATCGGGGCTGCAAATGAGCCTTACTCTTATCACATGTTAGCATTACCACAACCGTTTCTTAAAGAATCTCTGATCAAGAATTAACCCTTAAACAGGCAAGAGTGAAAAAATAGTAGTAAAAAATCATTTTATGTTACATTCTTTCTCATTTGCACCTAAGGAAAACATTTCCACACTCATTTTTGAAATATTTTGGATATTTTGGATTTTATGAGTTGTATCTCCTGGGATTCGTTGCCCTATTAAGGTATAAAAATAATCAAATTGGTGAACTTCTCCATTTCTCATTTGATACATATAACTGATAAAATCTTGCTTTCATTCATCATTTATGTCATGAATACTATTTTTAAACTAACAGATTTTTCCAGACATCAAATGGGGAAATTAATGGGGAACTTACATCCAGTACCTGACCCCTTAGGGAGGTAGGTGGTGACTGTTGAGTTCTATTAGGGACTGCTCATTGGTTAAGCTGGTTGGCCTGCTCACTTCAGTAAATATGCCCAAATGTCCCTCAATTTAAGCACTGTCACCTAAATTCCTTAGCTTTTTTAGGCATTTGTTCCATCGCCTCCTCCTCCTCCTCCTCCTCAGCAGAACTATTCACAGTCTCTAGTTCTAACTCTCAATTCTACCTGATTATCCTCATCTTCATCACTAGTGCTTATGCCTGAAGAGTGTTCAGGGATCTCCTCTATCACGTTCATTCTCTCGCTCTTCTATTCATCTTTCGGTTGCCATAAAATTAGCTAACTGTGATACCCTGAAGGGCAATATATGGTTGTACTGTCATAATGTACATACCTGTACATGATAACATCTATTTTTGCAGTATATATTAGCATATCTTCCTGTTTGAAACTACATTTTCAATACTACACAGAATACCCATTGACCAAAGTATCATGGGGGATACATACATTTCAAAGTTACTAAACTAACTCCACAAACACAGTTAGGCTTTTTTTTCTTTATCAATATATTTAGACAATAGTCATAATCAGTTATATGAGTTAATATGATTGATTTATTGAAAATAACTATGATTTATGTGTAATTACTCACCGATTGGTTAGCATGTGCGCTACCGCTGGCGGCCATTTTGATTTCTGACCAAGCTAACTACATAATGACAAACAAGCTGAACCAAGTCATGTGACCTACAGACTGATAACAGACAGGACTTTTGGGATCAATCATAACTTGATTTGGAATTTTTTTTTAGAAATGCCCCCCACAGGATGTTAAAAAGTATGTATCTCCAGGTGCACGTTGCCTGATTGTGAATGTCAAACAAAGAAAGAAGTAATGGACAAGTGTCAATATTGGTCAGCACTGTCTTGTGTTTTTATGACATTGTTTTGCCTTCCTGCATATTATAAAACATATATCATTGAAGAACAGAAGATAATCTTTTTGTAATACATAGAGGGGGATGATAGAATAGTCCTCTACCATCAAGAGGTGGGGCTCTTATGATGGCATGGCTTTGCTCTTTGCAGGACTTTCTTTCCGCAACTATTTCATTAATTAAGATGCAGAGTAACGTTCTGTCAACACACCAGGACAGTGGAGGATGACTAATTACCACATAAACAGTTGTTGACAGGGGAGGCATGTGCCGGGGCCAAGTGGCTTAGAAGGTCTCTGGGGGTCCCGCATCGCCATGGCGCTGAGACAAACATTAACAACCAAACAAACAAACAGAGCAAACAAATTAAGAGATAAAGGCTGCACCTCTCATAGACTGGCTCAGCACGCCGCCCACACGTACTGTCGCTAACGTGCAGTGTGAAAACACTACTGCCTCCCGGGAACCGCCATGGTAATCTCAACACACCTGGCTGCAACCAAAAGCCTATTCATTTGTGCAGTGATATTTGATCAGGATAGCTGTATGGTGTAAATAAGAGTGGCTGAGAGAAACTTTAAAAGCTTTGATGTTCAGTTATTGGGAGACAATAATGTCAAATTTCTCTCTGATGTTGCACACACACTACTTTTTAATACAATCAAGTCAACTAACTGAGTATATGGGAATCCCTCTGGAAAACTGTGCTCAAACTCATATGCCCTGTAGGTCTTCCCATGAAATCACATTTTGTTTCATTCAGCTATGCTGATACTATGTGATAAATCATATTTAGTTTCAGAGGGCAGCAAGACCTGTTTATAGCTTCACTTGTAGGCCTAATGCCCTTGACGAAGCTTGCCACTGTTATTAAAACAGCAATGTACACTTTCCATCCCATAATTAAAGCATCCGAGAAGGACAGTGTATGTGCCACTCTATGATTAATCTTTGAGGGAGGGTATCCATGGAGACCCATCCACGTGCATCAGTCATTAACCCTGCGTAGGGCCCTGGGTGTCAGCGATATGATTTTTTGATGTATGCTGGTGGCCACTGGGCTATGGTGCGCGTCTCCATCATCGAAATGACGAGGAGGGAAGACCTCCTTCGCTCGGCTGTGTCTCAATCACGCCGCTGGTCGCCTGCTGGCTGGCATCCGCATGCTGGCACTGACATTGAGGACACCTCTCCGACATCAAGTCTCCTGATCAGCCATTAATGCATACAGAGAGAGAGAGAGAGATAGAGAGAGTGAGAGAGAAAGAGAGAGAGCAATCATTTTCTCGAATGGTGAAATGAAGGCACACCGGAGCATAATAGCGCTTCAGCTTGTTCTGATCATGATATTAGGTGCTGGGCCTTCGCTGAAATCTGATTATTTTTCAAAGGAGGGGGCGGGAGGGCGTGGCTGCTGGTCATCTGCCTAGTTGGACTGAAGCAATTTCCCAGACAAATGATTAGACACAGATTATGTGTGCGTCTCTCTCTCTCTCCATCTCTCTCTTCCTTTCTCTGTCTCTGTGTATGTGTACTGTATGTGTGAAAAAGAGGTGTTCTGATAAAAGTTTGAATAGTAAACCATGCCTTACCATTTCAGACATCTACCTGCAAAAAGTTATTTCAGGGCGGTACCCCCCCCCCCCAAAAAAAAAAAAAACCTTTACTTTAGCCTACTTACTGAAATACAGATGAATAGCCTATGTTTATTAATTAATTGTCTCTAGTCAGTACACCAAATAAGGAAGGCCCAAGATAGAAATTAATAGGATTATTAAGACTGTTTCCGTGGATGTTTTTCGTTTGTGCCTCATAGGTTACTTTGCCACTGAATTTTGAAAGAATATGAGACACTGTTTCTGTGCTGGCGAAGGCGCGTGGCCTACATGCATAAACATTAACCTGCAGCACGGCTTGTTAGACATTGCCAAATGGGACTGATTGTTGTGGTGTGCAATATAGTTTGGAATTGAGAAATATATGTTATACAGCCATATATACGTTGCAATCCCTGGGTCTCACTGATTAATTTAGAAACATTTTCATTAAGTGTAACTCAGTCTATGAATCCCGTGATTTTGTTAATAATCAATGCACTACTTAGCAGATTGTTACAACGTTCAACCAGTCAATTATTCATGTAATTACCACTGAAAACATATAATGACCGCTGTCAATGGCAACAGGTTTTGTGCTTCTGATTCACATCTTTCATATCACTCCGCAAGTAGTCCGGTCACTTCTTGCAATGGAACTTCATTCAAAAGTGAAAGCAGAAGGTTGATCAGCTGTGTTCTAAAGAATGTTTGGAGATGTTTCAAGCTCAGTGTGTTTTGCAAGCTATGTTTCTCAACAAGGAAACAACAAAACGGTAACAAATACATGTAAAGAGACATATCATGTGAAGTTTATTTTTCTTGTGTTGGCAAGCAGCCAGATAATAAGCGGTATAATGTAAAGGACGCTGGTCATTATCGGGAAAATAAGTCCCTTCAGGGAGAAGCAGGTTCCCCCCTTCGGGACTTATTTTCCCGATAATGACCGACATTACATTATTCCTTACATATTCAATGACCCGCAATTTATTGTCTGCGATGTCCCACGACTCCTCAAACAAATGTCCCCTACGACTCCTGTCCCCTACGATGTCCCCTACGACTCCTGTATTGACAGTGACAGTATGACGACACGCCACGAGTAGGCTACGATAGGCTACATGATCTTGTCATGATCTTGTGGCCTCTCAACGAGGAAGCGGCAAGAATTTCTTTCATGTGATCACCTAGTCTGACATGGTCTAGAGCAGTGATTCCTAAACTAGGGGTCGCGATCCCAAACGGGGTTGCCAAAAACTTCCGTGGGGTCGCCAATTATTTTCTGTATTCAGTCTGAAATTATTATTAGGTGAAACAAAGGAAAATAATATTGGCCTTTTCTGCCTTTTTCTTATTTACACGCAGTTAAGAGAAGAGAGAGAAATGTTTTCGTCTTTCAACGAGATCTGGTTCAGTCTATGGGCTACTGGTCCGCTGATAGAAAAAATGTAACTATCTGCTCCCACTATGCAAACTCAACTTGTTCCCGCTATTTTAAGTAAAACAAAACAAAAGACAGGTAGCCTAGCCAAAATGGACAGGTGGCTGCTTAAAAAATGTAACAAAAGCTCGGAAGTGTCATCTACCAGTGCGTCTACTCCTCCGTGATCCTCAGATGGGACAAGTCTGCAGCCGGTGAGAATAAAAAAGAACAAACGGCGCGTCGGCTTTATCAGAAAGAATTTCTGAAATATGCATTCACTTGCCAAGTTAAAGATAACCTCGACCACCCACAATGTGTGATTTGTGGCGATGTTCTGGCGAATGAGAGCTTAAAACCTGTCAAAATGAAACAACATCTCAAAATACAGATGTCGGCTCAGCAACGTGGAGGAAAATCTCTGTGTCGCCGTATGCAGCATTCCTCCTAGAATTAACTTGCTATGTTCACAGAAGCATGCCCACCCTTTCCATTGAAATTGTTAAAGATAGTAAACCAGAAAAGGGAAATATTGTTATTGTTATCGCCATAAATATAATTAATGTAACGTTGTAGGCCTAATGCTGCTGTGTATGTGTGTGCGTGCTTGTGTGTGCGCGCGCTACGCACATAGCGCTCTGATCTGATATGGCGGCAGCCTACACTTGTTTAATCGTGATTGTTTGGTTTTCTCGGTTCTTGTTCATATGGAGTAAATAAAACAAATGACTTTGCTTTCTAGTTTTTGCTTGATTTAATTGTTAACGTTTGAGGGGGGTATTTGAGTAAGGACTTAGAATGGGTTTGGGGAAAGTGGGGTCGCCAGACCTCGCCATACTTTTTTGTGGGATCGCCAGGCAAAAAGTTTAAGGGCCTGTCCACACGGAGACGCTTTTTAGGTTAAACGCAGAGGTTTTGCTTCGTCTTGGCCGAGCGTCCAAACGAATCCTGTAAACGCACTGCCCGAAACCGCACTTTTCTGAAACCTGGTCCCAGAGTGGAGAAATCTGAAACCGTAGCCCGTTTGAGTTCGTTTAGACAGCGAAACCGCACATCCTGCTTGCGTATCGATGATGTCATCGCCACACCTCAGCTGCCCTGGACTTGCACTTATAGTATTGCCTAACAATACTAGTTTTCATACATGACATTACCTACGATTACACTCCGTTAAGATAAATATCACAACTGATGCTGCGCAGCGCCCGTAGCTTATGACTTGGTGGACTGAACACTGTTTTTCCCGGTGTTTTTAATGCATTCTAGCTACTGTCAGTGACGCGAGAGAACTTAAGTTATTAGGAAAGTGCGGTGTAAATTTAGGCTACATTAATTTGTGCGTAGTGCCAGTGTCATTCATTTATTTGACACGTCTTACAACATATATACATGCATTCACAGTCGAGTGAAATCAGATATAAGCATACAAAGATGCTTAGAACTCACGTTAAGCCGATGGTAGCACACTGAATGCGAATGCACGATTTGATACAGGCAAAAGTACTGTTACTAATGAAGGTTTTATAGCAATATTATAAATGTGGCGATAGAATAGCCTAGAACTTGGGTAAGCCTTGCGTTTAGTAGCCTAATTGCGGTGATAGCCAAAACTAATGTGAATCACGGACTATCCTACAACCAAAGAAAGTAAAGGTGATTAGTAGGCCTACCTGCGTTAGCCAAATAAAGGACGGGACTGCACCCTTCACAAACCGTAAAATAAAGTTTATTAGTTTTACAGTTGACAGTTCACCATCAGTCCACAAAAACAATTCTGGTTTCCTTGCACTAGCCATTTCGCCGTAGCCTATTCTGTCTGTTTTTAAAGCGCAAGTTTTGCAAGTTTTGGTGAATTTCTGTAAAGACACAGTGCCACCTATAGGCCTGGGGTATGAAGTAACGTGTTGAGTCGTGTTGAGATGGATCCGTTTGGACGCAAATATTCTTGATACGTTTCCAGGGAAGACGGAGGAAAAAAAGATTGAGGAATACGTCTGGACTCAGGGGAAAATAGGGCGGGGGGAATGTCTCTGATTTCGAAAAATCTTTTTTCAATAGCCAATCACGGAGAGGTGGCAGACCTGTGAGTATGCACATGTACTGGGGGTTTCATGAAAATACCGCTGACAATGAACAATGGCAATGAACAATGGCAATAAACAATGGCGTTTAGTTTGCCGTTGTATCCATCTCTGGTTAGCCTTTGCTTAGGCAAATGAGACATAACTTCTGCAGAGGTTTAAAGCAACTGTTGTTACAAACTTCAATTTCTTCAAAAATCGACTCTAAACATGCTTCAATTATATTTGTATCGGCAGCCATTTCATACTGGTTTCAGTAGGTACTTTTGCCCATGAACACAAAGGAAGTGAGATCAGTGGGCGTCTCTGAAAGTAGCTGTTTTCCGGTTGTGAAGGTTTTGGCCCAGAAGTTCGTTCAGCATGATGCAAACTTCTGGGTACTCAGATTAAGTCTGACATGGTCAATCGTAAAAGATCTGCATAGGCAATTAGGCAAAGTCTTTGTCAGTCTATTGCAAGATCTCAGTATAAATGGATAATACTGTTAACTTAAGAGATGTAACAAGTAAACTTATTCGCTGGGCTACATACAAACTGACGATAATGTTAGCTAGGATAGCTAATAATAGTTTATGGCAGCTAAAGTTATTGATTCATGTTCTGGCATGATATGCTTAATGTTTTGACTATGTTACAACTGATAAGACCATGACAAATAAAGTGACCAAATCGCTTTGCTATATTTTAGCCCTGAAATAGGCCTACTTATAGGTGTTAATTTACAGTAGGCCTAATGTTAACAGTAGCCTACGATCTAGCTATCCTAACTGCTGCTGTTATCACCAGTTTTAATAATGAATTAAATTTGCCATCATGGCCCATTTCTAACAACACCACTGGCATGTTTATATGACTAATAGACCCTGAACACAGCAACACATCGAACTACAAAGATGTTAAAGTAGCTTAATGGTGTTCACTTCATTCTAATGTAAATTTGCTGTACGTCTCCTATCTTTTTGCCGTCCAGTATGGTGCCGTCACGTGACAAAGTCACTTGTACATAAATGTAGGCCTATGCTTACCACCATTCTAATGTAGCATCAATGTGAGAAGTGAGTTTGGCTCAGCTGGCCTGTAATCCTGGACTCTGGCGTAATGAGGCGTTGTGGCCCTTTCTTAGGCAGAAGAACACATCTTGCACTGCGCTGCGCTCCATCATTATCCCCTCCGCCTGTGACCCTCGCGCGTTGTTCCCGCTGACAGATGATGGCTTTTTCATTGAGCCCATGTGTCACTGTCTGTCTCCTTGCGTTCGTTGACGTTTGTCACATTTAACTGTTGACGTTTGCTAAACTCACGCCACGCCACACCTGGTCTTCCTGCCATCCACACTGTCAAAGTGATGGAGCTCTCTCTTTTTCTCTCCGCTGCCATCTCACTCTCTCCTTCTCTCTTTTACACTGTCTTTGTTTTCTCTTTTACATTATCTTTTCTTTCTCTTTTCTTTCTCTAGGTCTAGAGGGTCTTCCACACTATGACGGAGAGATCCAGTCGTGTAGGAGTATCCACTTCAACACGTCCATTTAAAACACTCCAATATAGATGGTTAATTCTTTCATCTCTAAGTACTGCGATAGGATAAGTGAGGATAGCTACGAATAAAGATGTGAATGCAAGCCTAGTTGGCGCTCTCAAAAACCTTCCCATGGTTCAAAATGTGAGAGCGATTTATGTCAACAAGGTTAAGGTGTTGTATTAGTCAATAAATCCAGAGAAATTGATCGGGCATGGCTCATGAATCTATAGGGAGTGTTATATTTTTCTCTCCCCCACTGAAATTAAATGTATTAGTTTTCAATGACTCCAATACATCATGGCGGCTTCGGCAAGTCTTTCACATGCCCTTGTGTTAATGGCACTGTTTGAGTTTCTTCTGTGACGCATAACCGGAAAATCACTCCTAAAGACGGGAAGCACTGACCATCAACCATGCAGAGCAATGGCTGCAGTCTAGAGTTGGAGGCCATTGTATTGTGTGTCTGTTCTATATCAGGAGTTTTCTTTTCTTTTCTGAATGTAAATAATAAAATAAGAATGTAAAAAAGTAAAATATAAATTAATTTGCCAAATGGTCTGTTTTTCATGTATTTAACCGAGGCCTTCATAGAAATATAAGTAGTCATACAAAGGCAACCTGTATCGTACTCACAATAATTTGCACAAAAATACTTTTCTCTCCATATTTTTCAAAATCAGAAGTTTCTAGTTAACATACAGTTAAAGCCCCTTCTCATCATTGTGATTATGAATTGCCATGCCTGTGTACGTTTAGAACGGATCTATCTTATGTATAGATACCAGAGATTATCTATACCCGTTGTACATGTATCCATTGTCGACTCTTCAGTAACTTGCAAAATAAACATTGTTTTCTTTTCAAATAAATGGAAGAGCAAAACCACACTTCTCTCTCTCCCTCTTGCACACACACACACACACACACACACACACACTTCAGACTGTTCAGCGGTTATTATTACTGCCTTAGAAAACGCACTATTGATTTTACCACTTTTATAAGCTCACCGCTCAATTCAGTGACATTTTGAGAATAAAATGAGTCTTAAAGAGGAAGCCTGAGGTTCATATTTATCAATAATCCCCCCTGGAAGGAGGGTCCATCTCTCTCAGAGCCAGTCAATACTGCTGGGCCACGGAGAGAGGAGAGGGACACAGGAGTGGACTCCACCCCCCCCCCCCCCCCCCCCCCCCCCCCCCCCACACACACACACTCTCTCCTCCCATTTTGCACTTAACGCACCATGTTAATGCCTACATTGATTGATTACACATCTGGGGAAATGCCTCTGTAGAGAAATGGCAAGTTCAGTTTGGGTGGGTGGAGGGTGGAATATAAGCCTGTCGGATCAGAGGGAGATTTGTTCACACACCAAGAGGTGTGTAGGAGAGCGGATGGAGTTTTGGTTTGGGATTCACGGCTCTGAAGTCGGATAAAGTGAGCGCTGGAGATAATGTACACAGTCGCAGTGAGAAAGGCGAGGTGTCAGGGCGCCTTGCGTGCTCTGACATTTATGTTGATCACAGGCTTTTCTTCACACGCACAACTGAATAAACAGTGCAAGTAGCCCTGAAATCTCACAGCATTCCTGCCTCTGCCAGAATGTCGGTGTCTTCAGGCAACAACACCTTCTCCAATTTATTCCTTTTGGACAGATATTAGAGCGCCACATTTTGAGCATATATGATTTCATATCAATTTCCAAGCAGATATTCAGCCAATAAAATACATTTCCCTTATCCTGAAATACATTAAAACCCCATTAGATGCACTGTCTGTGCACAAGGGCAGAGGGTTTTTCTGTGGATCTGATTACATGCGCGGCGCATCCCTTCACCTACCTCTTGTTTCATGAATCGAGTGGAGCGTCGGGCACTTAAAGCGCACAAAGGGCCCCTGCCCTGATTAGAGCACTATGCCACGGGGCAGCCTCGGGCAGCCTAATGAGCACGCTCCGCAGCCTGGAGAACAAAACACGCAACTCACAGCCACATATACAGAAATACATCAGCAATGGCCATGGCTGTTGTGGAGAAAATACTTAAGGTAAGGGTCTGTGTGTTTGTGTGTGTGTGTGTTTGCATGTGTTTGTGTGGTGGAGGGAAAGGCCAGCCTTTCTGCAGTGGTGTGGAGTTCAAGTGGCTTCCTATGAGGGGAGAGTTGGAGAGGGATGAGAGAGAATTCATCAATTATGGGTCCCCTAATGTGTGCCCAAAGTGTGTGTGGAGGAGCCCACAGCTGTAAGCAAGTCTCACGTCTGCAATGTGCCAGAACATAATGTGCTGTGCTTGGCCATTCTCACATACAGAGTGTTGGCACTTAAGAGCTGGTAATCTCAACTTCATCTGCCTTCACAGCTGGGAGGTGTGTGTGTGTGTGTGTGTATGTGTGTGTGTGAGAGAGAGTGGAAGAGGGCTGTAAAAGCTTCAGTGCTCTGGATATTTCGCCAGTAATAGGTGCTCATTTTTAAGTGTGTGTGTGTGTATGTGTGTGTATGTATGTGTGTGTGTGTATGTGGGGTTGACTAAGTGGCTGCTTGTGACACTGGTGAGTGAAGTCTTGTAAAATAAGCCCATTACCTCCTCGGTGCACTTGGCTGCTGTTTGAGAGAATTCCCTGCCTGGTGAGGAGCGCTGTCTTAGCCCTGACCTTGCCAACGTGGTCAGGTGCCGCGAGATGGATGGTGCGGCCGTCCGATGCTGCCAGTGGAGGCCTACACTCAGCCTCTCCGCTCATTTCTGCTGGCATATATCCATCCATTCATCCATCCATCCCTACCTTCATCCCTGCCTCCATTTCTCCCTCTATCCCTCCCTCCATTCCTTCCTCTATCCCTCCCTCCATCCCTCCCTCCATCCATCCCTCTATCCAGCACCAGCGTTGTGGCTGTTCTACAGTAGCTCTTTGTAATCATTTCCTTCTCAAGGTTGAGAGGCTGTGGAATAAAATGTTTACACGTAGCAGGGTTTTTTTTATCTCAAGTTACAAACTGTGTGGCTAGAGAAAAGTGTACATTATCTCTCTCTCTCTCTGCATCTCTGTGTGTGTGTGTGTGTGTGTGTGTGTGTGTGTGTGTCTCTCTCTGCACCTGTGTGTGTGTGTGTGTGTGTGTGTGTGTTGTGTATGTTTTCCCTCGAGAAATAAACCCACGATGGGAACAGTGCTAACACATGGCTCTACCAGTTATCATAGCAACTGAAACTGCACAGGAAAGGCAATCAAAGTCATCAAGGCTCCCTGCACCACAGAGATCATGTTCCGTAGTACGCCAGTGGTAAGGAGATGTATTAAATGTCATCTTCATGAAATGCCTGTGGAACCGGCTCTTCCTTTAACAGATATTTGTGTTCTCTTTTTTGTTCTTTGAGGCTTCTTTGTAATTATGTTTCTGGTGGGAACACTGAAAGAACTAATTTGTTCCCACTTTTTCCCAGCCATGTTACCTTTCTGAAACATTTTAAATTGCTCAACTCACATGATACTGGAAAATTATTAACTGAAATTATGTCTTACAAATAATTATAGTGCAAGAAGGACCTACTTTTTCTGCTTTCAATATTATGTGATGAAATGTTAGAAAATGAGGCAACATGATTTTTTTTGCTCTACGTGAACTCTAATTGGTACCACAAATCTGCTATCTAATTACATAATATATAACGTTTTATGTTCTCTGTGTGCATTGCGGCAATGCACTGTTTGGTTATAACAATTACTCCATTAATGAAATATACATGTAACTACTATAACAATTACTCCATTAATGAAATATACATGTAACTACTATAAATGAGTGCATCAAAAATGTAATCATTTGTTGCCATGAGTATAGATGACATGAAGCACTAATTCTAAACCCTAATGCCTTCATCTATCAGAGAAGCTCAGGGTATACGGTACACTACACTAACAATGTATTCTTTCCCTGAGGAGCCTTGTATTTGCACAGCCTTCATGTGTTGTTGAAGTCAGTAGACTAATAAAAGAACATTGATTGGCTGTAGTCTAATGTCACATGACTCCTGACATGTCAATCATTGGTTAATGGCAGGATGACTCTGATACTTCCTCGAAAGACTCATGGAAACAGAGTAAATAGGGTCGCTGGCAATGGCAATGGTAATGCAGCGCTCAGGGAGACCACGTCACGTCTGCCTCATCCCCTAGCGCTGGTCATGCGCCCGGCGGACAGTGGCCCTCTCGCAGAGTGTCATTACTGGGCTGAGATGGTTGTCGTCGCCTGAGGCCGGAGGAATGCTTCATAGTCATGGCCTCGGTGACAGGCTGTCACAGTGTCATTACTTATACTGACATTAGATGGAAGCCGCGCGCACTTGATTCATGGTCTCCGTGATTTAATTCGCCTTGATGGCTTAATCAAGGAGCGAGAGGCTGTGGAGGGCCCCATCTTCTTCCATGTCCTTCCATATGGCATCCTAATCAGTGCCTAAAGTAAATGATCCTCTGCTCTAAATGATCCGTTTGGATTTAAACTCTCTCACTATGGATTGGATCTTGTTTGGTGTGTGTGTGTGTGTGTGTGTGTTGTGTGTGGTCAGAAATAACAAGTGTTTCAGACTGGGATGGTTTTACACAACTAGTGTGTATAGTTGGAAGACAAATGTCAAGTTGTCAGATTGTGAGTATCCCCACTGGCTTCTCTCTCCTCAGCACAAGGCTGTCTGTTACACACCAATGACAAGCACTGGCTAGAATTGTGACTGTCCTCAAAGGCTTCTCAAGGTTCCGGAATTGTATGCTACAGCAGCCTCTAACATACTGTGTGTGTGTGTGTGTGTGTGTGTGTGTGTGTGTGCGTTTGTGTGTGTGTGACTGTTTGTGTGCGTGTGTGTGCCTGTTTGTGTGTGTGTGTGTGCCTGTTTGTGTGCATGTGTGTGTGTGTGTGTGTGTGTCCGTGTGTGTATGTGTGTGTGTGTGTGTGTGTGTGTGTGTGTGTGTGTGTGTGTGTGTGTGTTTGTTTTTGATTCCCATTGCGCTGCTGGTGGGTACAGTTGAACCGTCTGAGCAGAAGATGCAGGAGGCAAGGTCTTGGCCGCTGCCTCTGCTGCACTGACGCTGCGCTTGACGGCCTCCGAGCCCACCGGCGTGGTTACACAGCACGTCTTTTCAAAACAAATCACTCACGATTGCCTCAATGAGCCTTGGCAGCTGTGGACAGAAGCATGCTCAGGTCGTGCTCTTCCCTTTGCAAGTCTATGGCCAAGTACCTTTATGTGTGGGCCATAGCGTGATCCACACTATTCCTTTAGTGCTGCATTCTTGTCATTTTAGAGACAAGCCCGAGGTGCACATATGGTTCGAGTCTTGTTGGTCAATATTAGCATGACTCTGGTGGCACAGAAGAAGACAGTGAGGCCTTTATGTCACCTCTGTTACGGTAACACCTTCTCACACACTCCCTTTTGAAGTTGAAATCCCCCAGGGCAAGGCCATCTTCCATATTACCTACCTTTGATTGCAGACTCGATCAGGTCATTGTGACTGCTGGTCATGTAGGAAGCAATTAAAATGAAGAAAGCACACTGATTTCCTGTAAATTGCTTCATTGTAAACTCCCCCATGCTGCATGATTATGGTGCCTTTTTTTCTTTAAAAGAAACAGGCAACGATTCGAAAGGCTCTCAATATTTCCCTTGCCGGGTTGGTGATTATAATCCCAAACACACCAACTGGTTTGGTCGACCTGTAGAGAGTAATGTTTTGTTTTGTTTCATTACTTTCCTGCTCAGCTACGACAGTTCTGTTTACAGATCCAAAGCCCATGATCCGTGAATGTGAGTGTATAAATGCAACTGGTGACAAAAACAGTTTGGCGGGTCTTGCCCTGTTTACAGAGGTGGCATTTACAAAAGAGGCAGTGATGCCTGGTAAATTAAATGCGTGATGAGTGCAAACTTCCTGTGGCCCTCTGTGGTTACTGATGATTGTGCTTCAGTGTCGGCATCGAGACTTCTCAAGCCCCACCACGTCTCGTACACTGTTTCAAATGGAAAATGTCACTTTATCATAAGACATTGATTCTAGCATTTATTTGTGATTTGGAATATCAGTCAGGAAATAAAATGGTAACACTTTAGAATAATGTATGGTAGTAAAGCATTTATAATACATTAATAATTAATTAATCATGAACAAAACGTTTTTTATGTTTCTAAGTAATATTTAGTCACATATTATGATGATTTATACATATTTATATATAGTATAAACATAGCCTGGGAATACCCATACAAACTTTCGGCAAATTTGGGCTTTGCTCTGCAGGTCTGTCTGCAACTGAAGCACATTTCCAATACCCCTAAAACAAGGGTATGCAAATACAATCACTGATCCAGCATGGATGAATAAATCGCTACTTTAAGCCACTGACTAGACTTAAAATGTCATTATGCTTCTATGCTACTGTGGAGAGTGTGCCTGCAGACAAACCGACCTATACTCACCTTTGCAAGTGTAAAGTAAGACTTTTGATGCAGAGCATTGCCTAAAATTCTTTGATCGGTTTCCATCATGCTGCAAGGAGAAATTCTTCTTCTTTTATGGATGTTGGTGAATGGTACAATATCTCCACCTTCTGAAATGGCGTGTGAGTTTGAATCTCATTCACTATTAGATCCATTGTGGCCCAGACCCAAACTCCAACATCTTAAATATAACATCTTTCATCCCATCCCCATTCTTTGAAACCAGAGCCGGCACAGTCCTTGAACTTGAGCTCTGAGATGTGTGCAATATAGGGAAGGGGCTGGTCATGTAGCTCTAATCCCACGTGGGTACAGGCAGGTATGCTACAGTGATGTGTATGGTCCTACATCAGTATGTCTTTCCACAAAATGTACGGAGGGATGTATTTACATAAATGTTTGTAGAGGTGTTTTTTTTTTTAGTTAAAAATATCTTCCCCCAAAAAAAGAAAAACAGTTCTGAAACAGATTTTTTCCCCCAGGGTGATTTTTAAACACCATTCTCTTATCTCAAGGTAACCAGACAATCAAGACCCCATTTTGGGACTTTTTTTCCCTCAGCATCTGAAGAATCTGGCTTGGGGACCCACAATCCCCATGAAGTTCCTAATGGTTTTACAAATAAAACTGGAGAAGCCGGCCCATGAAATTACACTAAATTGTGCGACAGAGGAACTGATGAATGGGAAATGCAAGCTCCATAAGAGGGCTGATTTGAGCCCAGAAGTGGGAATAATTGTGTTTGTGGCCCAAGGGCATTGCTTAGTCTTCACAGACTCACACATCTCACCATGCTCAGGCTCAATTCATTGTAACTTTTTCTCTATTCTAGGTGCGTGTCCTTGCAAATTAATATTCCATAGACCTGCACAGTTAGTGTCAATATGAAGTAGAAGGAAGAAATGAAGTCTCTCAATACTGTGTTGCTGTTTGCATGTAAAGACGGCCATTATTTCTCCTCTGCATTCTTTTTCTCCTAAGCAAAATATTCATGTCTCCTATTCATTCTTAGCATGTTTCCCTCCAGTTGGTGCACTGATTACAATCTACAATCCAACAGAACCTCTAACAATTCTGTGACAACATTCACCTAATTGCTTATTGCTTTTAAAGAGCTTTAATGACTGAAAACTAGGCTCCCTGGAATTGATCCTCGGTTTTCCTCTTTTTTAAATGCTTGAAACATCAATGAATTCTTTTTTTTTTTTAAAAAAGGTTTTATTCTGACTAATTAAATTGTCTAGATTGTTGCTGGCGGAAACACCTGCTATTTGCTAGTGTTTAGTCATGCCATGTTTGGTTGTGTTGTGAATGAGTCAACTTAACCCCACTCTGTGCAGGTTATCAGGAAATAGTAGCACACATCAGCCGGAGCTCTCCATTAGAGGTGTGATTAGCTCTTCATTAGAAGGGACAGCTAAAAGGCAAATCAAAATAAAAACACAATCACTGCAAGTGCGTAATCCATCAAGCGTGTGAATGGAGGCGCTGGAAAGGCCACGCATGTGGTCAGAGGCACTGAGGAAAATATGTGTCCCCCAACCTGGTGTGACTACCTTCCTCCATTATTATGCCCCCAACCTGGCGTGACTAACTCCAGTCATTATTATGCCTCACACAGCTGTCTATCTATCACAGGGCTTTTGTGATAGAAAGAGATGCATCAAGGTGTTCTGACACAGCTGTCTTTGCACAGCTAGTTTAATCTAGCTTTTCTTCTCTCAGACACGCAAACAAAAAAAAAACAGCAGTGTGTCAATCATTCCAGGACAGGGCTGTGCCAACAGTAAATGAGAATTAATTTATTTAAAAGCTAAAAGAGAGAGAGACAAAAGTCACATTTTAAGTAGCTATTATTGAATGGACATTTTGCAAAGAGCTTGAAGTCCATCATTCTCCATTATTAGCCTAGTCGTCCAGGCCTGTCTTTTTTTAAAACAATAGACAACACTCTCATCCAAGTATTTCCCCCATTTCTTGATGCTGTCCCTGTTGAGAAAACAGGAGTTGCATGGTGACTCGTGGCACTCAGACCTGGGTTGTGGAGGTGGGCAGGGCTTGTGGGTGTGGGCAGGGCTTGTGGATGTGGGCGGGGTTTCTGGAGGGGTGCTGGGCTGGGCTGGGGAGATGTAGCGTGATGTAACAGTGGGGGTAAGAATGCATCAACGGTGCGAACATGGCTCCTTGCTCCAGGCCCTCATGGCACAAGAACACTAATGGCTTCAGACTCGACAGTGCGGAAAACCGCCACCGTTTCTGTGGTGACCGAGGTCACGGACTGATGAGTTCTCCCGAGACAGGTGTTCCTTCTTGGGGAGTGGGGCGATGACAGAACTCGTCATTTAGTCAGAATCAATCTCCCTCCCTCTCTCTCTCTCTCTCTCTCTCTCTCACACACACAAACACACACACACACACACCCTTGTCTCTCTGGAGATGCCCAGTATGAGGAACTGCAGGAGTGTGGCCCACACCCTCCCTTGGCTCAGTGGGGGATGGATTGACGTGCTTGGGGAGAGCGTCTCAGGAAAGCTGTCAGGAGGGAAGCCGAGTTTCTCTTAAACAGACGTCCACGGTCAGCCTCTGATGTGTGCTTCCCAATATCATTAGGGCCCCAGATTATTATTCCGGGCACGGACATGCCGACACACACGCACGCACGCACATAACCGCCTGTGGGCTGTGTTCTGAGCCTGTGCAGTCGTGGCAGAGGGTGCTGCTGTGTATTTTTCCACTGCCCTCCCCCTCCTCAACAACTCTTTCGCTCTCTCTCTCTGTTTCTGTGTCTCCCTCTCTCTCTGTTTCTGTCTCTTTCTCTCTCTGTTTCTGTGTCTCCCTCTCTCTCTGTTTCTGTCTCTTTCTCTCTGTTTCTGTGTCTCCCTCTCTCTCTGTTTCTGTCTCTTTCTCTCTCTGTTTCTGTGTCTCCCTCTCTCTCTGTTTAGGTCTTGTCTATTATTCTCTCTCTGTCCCTCTCTCTTTCTCTCTCTCTCTCTCTCTGTATTTGTATTTTCTGTCTTTCTCCCTGTGACTTGCTGTTTATTTCTTTCTCTTTGTTCCATCACCCACTCTCTCCCTTCACTGTAAATCTTGACACCGGGTGATTTCTCTGCCATCAGGCATTGCAAGTCGATAGCTGTTTACCAAGGTATTTCAGCCCTCACCGACTAGCTGTTTGTTCAGTCAATACAGTCCAAAAATGTGTTTATGTTCCCCCCTGAAAAAAAATCAATGACGTCGGATCACACCCAAACATAAAGAACACTCCAAACATCCAACAAACTGCTTGATCACACACACACACACACACACACACACACACACACACACACACACACACCTTCTGCAACTTGAAAGTTTGTCTCCATGGAAGTGATATAGTTCACCCACTGCTAAATCCCTACCTCCTGCTGCATGAGAGGAGACCCCCCCCCCCCCCCCACTCCCGTTTCTGCAGGGCTGCAGGATGCTGAGGAGGAGGGGTTCCTCATCCTGTGGTCCACTGAGCGCCACGTGAGGGCTGGGTGGGGGTTGTGGTGGTGGGGGGGGTCTGAGCAGGCCTGGTGCATCCCAGGCCGGCCGGCCGGTGATTACCCGCAGCCAGCCTCATAAATCATAAACTGCTGTCAGGCCCGAAAGGCGATGCACTGGCAGCAAGGGGCATCGCCAAGGCAACCGCGGGGTTTGAGTGCCGGCCGATAACGGACACGAAGAGAGGGCTGCTAAGGGAAGTAGATTATCAGCGCACCCTGGTCGGGGCAGAGAGGGCTATAATTAATGTCCTGGGAGTTAAACCTATGACACGCCCTCTTCTCCCTGCGCCCTGCAATCAGATGAAATAGGAGCGGGACAGCTGTGGAACCACCGCAGAAATGGACAGAATACAAAGAATAGAAAGAATGAGCGAGAGAGAGAGAAGGGAGGGGGGTAGGAAATCTGTTCTGCGATTCCTCCCATCCTCTTTCAGCTCAGTATTGCTCTGTCTCATCGCATTAGAAAACTAATGCAACTGTCTGTTCTAATACTGGAGAGCAGCTTTTGTGTTTTTTTTCTCTCTCCTTTTCTTCCTGTCCTCCTTCTCTTTCTCCAACCCACCCCCATCCCCTGTTCCATTCTGCTCGGCGCTAATCTACACTGTGCCGGCGGACGATAAGACACAGCAGAGCTGTGCGCGTATGTTCCTGCCCGCATTTGGCTTTCATTTTCAAGAACTTTGTAGAAAGGAAGACAAAGGAAAAGTTTGGAAACTCAACCAGGTGTATGCGTCTTTTCTATAGTGTTCTTTTCAAATGGGAGATTCCAAAGTCTGTCTTAGAGACAGTAGTGGGACTTTGTCTTAATTCTGAAGCAGGATGGATGGATGGATGGATGGATGGATGGATGGATGAATGAATGGATGGATGGGTAGATATAAGGAGCATTGGATGGACACATCTGATAAAACAAGATAGATAGACAAATCAGACAGTAGATAGGTAAGATAAATGGATAATGCAAACATTTGTGCTTCCAGATGTTTGTTTAAGAATTTCTGCATAAATAATAGCAGTAATAATAATAAAACAAACTGTAACCTTATAAAGATGGGTGGCTGGGGCAGCAGTTCATTTTGTGGTGCTAATGTACTTTTGAAGAGCACACAGCTTCCATGTATTGTTAGTGATCTCTTATTTAAGAATAAATATATGAATACATTACGTATGGACTTTCAAAACAAACCAGAGACTTGCATTCAAACAAAAATCCTTGAGAATATCAAACATTTTCAACCTTCAGTCTCACTTGCTGTTCTACCTCCTAGCTCTGGTCTAACAACCTTTTATCTGGGAATGGCTTTCTAATAGAAATTCACATGTATGACTGCCGTTCAATAGCATACACAGGGAACTATGGCCTTTCCCGGCGTCCATAGGGATCACATCTATACACAAAAGTGAAAGGTGACCAGAGCTTTGGGGCATGGACAGTGCTGATGTCAGAGAGGCCAGTAATGAGCAGGTAGCAGGGGGCATTGAGCTAGTGTCTCCATCCAACAGACCCCAGGAGCTGAGGGTAGTGCAGTGCAGATTAGAAATGAGGCTCTGTACAGGTGGAGAAATAGAAATAGAGCCAATGGAAAATGGATGGCCCAGCCAGGGCAACGGAGCTGAAGGCCAGCTTTGCAGCACGTGGCACGGTTTTTATTTTTATTTATTTATTTATTTATTTATTTATTTATTTTCCACAAATTTTGAGGTCACACTGAAATGCAACAATGAATGAAACATATATACACAAACACACACACACACACACACACACACACACACACACACACACACACACACTTCCTCATCTCTGCTCTCTGGAGATGCCCAGCATGAGGAACACACACACACACACACACACACACACACACACACACCAAAGCAACTCACCAAAGCAACTTACAATTGTACAGCAAAGTTTAACATTCATCATTATCATCATCATCATCGTTGACATCGTCCTCATTATCATCATCGCTATATTTACCATGAACATGAATGAAAAGAGAAATACTAACTAATTGCTTCTGCTGTATGTTTTCTAACAGCAGAAAACATACAAATCTGTGGAGTGCAAGTATGCACAATCAGCAATCAAAATTAAGATACTGAGCAACTGGGCAGCAGGGCATACTTCCCTCTATGTACTCTTTTTAAACAATCACTTTAGAAACAGATGGCGTACTGGAATGTTCTGTGCTCCCCACTTAAAGGGCATGTTCTCTGCTGTGATTAGCTCACATTATGTCTCTCTCATACTGTACTGTATTTGTGTGTGTGTGTGTGTGTGGGTGGGTGGGTGTGTGGGCGGGTGTGTGTGCGTGCATGTGTGTGTTGTGTGTATGTGTGTGTGTGTGTGTGTGTGTGTGTGTGTCTGTGATTTATCATAATACTTCCGAAGTGTAAAGAGCCTTCTGGATATTGCTCCTGTAGCACAGAACATTGTTGCGAGGGGCTGAACTGATAAAAGGTATAGATGTATAAATTATTTATTTGATTGACAGTGACTAGCATCTTCGCCATCTTCTTATATTTGGCTAACAAGATCTGATTGTTTGTTTCTCTAGTTTCTCAGAACTACTCTTGCGAGAATAACTGTGGATATTTTATTGAGCTTTTAAAAACCACTTGGATAAAGCATGGAGCTTTTAGACGCCCATTAGTGACTTGCCCAGAAAAAGATCTCGGATAGTGTCCTACCCGACATGCATTCCTGATACCTTTAGTAAGCACAGTTCTTCCCAGCTAAAAAAAAAAAAAAAAAAAAAAACAGCCAGCTGAGCTTCACAGCCCTCATCTTGAATCCTAAAATATGATACACACAGAAACATTTAGGCAGATCCAGACAACATGAGCAGAAACATACCAAATAATTTTCTTCCACTGTCCTCTTTGTGCCTGGAGCTGACTGACTAACAGTAATGCACAGATTGTGCTATTTCGCTGCAAAACTCCCTGGAGTTCAATGCAGCTTTCTCATTCACAAAACTAACAATTTTTCATCTCTGTCACCTTGAAACTTGCTTTACAGTACAGTAAAACTAACTGCATTATCCTAACGAAATGATATTATTACGCTGTGCAACTATTTCATCATGTTGTTTTATATTTGTCAGGGAATTACATTATCTTGGAGAATAGAGATCATTTTTAAATCCCTTATGTGACAAAAATACAGAGTTGTGTGCCTAATTTTCAGGTGTGTGTATCTATGTGTGTACCTACATTTCTAATGGCAGCTGTGGCCTACTGGTTAGTGCTTCGGACTTGTAATCAGAGGGAGGCCTAACTCTCTCACTGTAAAAGTTGCCTTTTCTTTATAATGTACTGTTTAAAAAACCTGGTCAGGTAGTATTGAGCTCTATAAGCTCCGTTTCTCTCTAACCATCTTTATAGTTCGCTAACTATCCTGATGACTATGGGCGTCAGTGATCCAGGGCGAGTATAGTCAAAACAGACGATAAGGTCTAGAACTGTCACTCACCCTTCCACGCTCACTCTCACCCACTTTTCCTGTTCTGGCCCTATGGCTGCGTTCTTGGAGAATCACATGTTTGCTGCACAACGTTTTCGTGTTAATTAATCATCTTCGTAAGTCGGTATATGGTTAAATGACTAATTACGGGGCGAATAAAGGCTCTCTCGCCCGCCCCTACTGCCTGTAGGAAGAATATCCCACTTGCAAGTTTGGTGTATCCTACCCGCCGAACTTCAGTCTCACAAAGTCTCAGACATCGCGAGAAGCGGTTTACATCCTGCACCTCCAGCACAGAGGCAGGCTAACGAAACGCTAGCGATTGTTGCAAACGTGTGTATAATGGCAGAGCTTGCGAATAAGCAGTGAAAACCCTTGATGGAAGATGCAAAGAAAAGGAAAAGAGCTTCAGACCGAGCGAGGGCTCGCACACGTATCGACACATACAGACTATAGGGGGAGCTTCGTAGAGAAAAAGCATCAGGCTTGCCTGGTATCCCTTTAAATGGGACGCGGGAAGAAAGCCGAGAGGAAAGAATGAATGAAGGAACAGGGGTAGAAGGCGATCTGCGCTTCTGATAACCTCCTTTAGATGAATTCACACACTGGATTTATCCTCTTCTTCACACCTGATATAAGGAATAATTGACTGGTTTTTCCGCGTATCCTGGAGATGATTTCGAGGTGAGATCTGTCCTTTTTTCCTTTTTTTGTGCTTGCGGAGTTTCAAAGACTGGATTGACACACCCTCGGATTTATGGATTATTATTGCTGTGGATTATTTTCATTTTTGGACTGATTGACATTGAAAATACAGAGTTTTTTTCGTTACCTTTTTCCCTCTGTTTAATGGACTGAAACAGCGCTGGTCGCGTGTTTTTCCTTTTTTTTCCCGTTGTGCCACGTCGGCGGTGTTTGAACAATTATAGACTCTGGCCTTCTTTGTGCTTCCTCCCCAGCATACCACTGCATAGAAGAGGGCGCTGGCCACAACAGACTGGTAAAACATCCTGAGGAGCTTGCTGCACACATTGAAGGACCGCAGCCTCCTCAGGAAGTACAGCCTGCTCTGTCCTTTCTTGTAAAGTGCATCAGTGTTGGCTGACCAGTCCAGTTTATTGTCCAGGTGGAGGCCCAGATACTTGTAGGTGCTTACTACCTCCACATTGACCCCATCAATGGAGACTGGTAGCAGAGCAGGCTTAGACCTGCGGAAATCCACCACCATCTCCTTGGTCTTTGAAGTGTTGAATGTGCGTTTTAATGAACCGATGACGTTAATTTGGTGACAACTCGAGCTGAGCTTGTTACAAATTCACGGATTGGGATAAATGCGGAGACCAAATTTCCCTCACGGGATCAAAAGAGTATAATATTATACTCTCTTAAATATACTTCCCTTATACATCACTCCCTTTTGTGTGTATTTTGGGTAGCCTTGTGTGCCTTATTCCTTGTGTAATACTATTTTTGTGTATTTTTTGGTAGCGTTTAGAGTGTGTTATGTGTGTAGTAGTGTTTTTGTGTATTTTGGGGGAGCATTTAGAATTTCCTTGTGTAGGGGTGTTTTTGTCTATCATTCCCCAGTGTCCTGTGTAAGTGAGTGATGTGTTTTGAGCTTCTGTTCCAGTCCAGCTTTGTGTGTAAGAGCCCAAGACAAGACTTATTGTGGCTCCATTGTTACAATATTTTCTATTTGATGTGATTGATCTTCAATCAGTTACATCTGCTCAGATACTGATGCTGCCTGCAATTGATGTGGCGTTCAGAGAGGCAAAAGAATATCCTTCACCTTCACTGGCGCCGGGCACCTCATTCGTTAGCAGGCCACTTGAGAGATAAGTGGCCTGGGCGAATGTTTACTCCTTGCGGGACACCTCCGAATCGGGGAGGCCCTGACCCACAGGCTCAGGTGTAATTGCTTGTGTTTAACTCGATTCGGTTCCAATCCTGCTGAAAATCACTCCTGAGAGAGGGTGCTATTTCCGCTCAGACCCCGCTGGACCTGTGTTTACACACGCGCCGCTCTGGGCTGTTCAAGAACAATGAGCTGTGCTCGGCTGGAAGAGTTCATCAGTCAGGACGGCTTTATCTGTGACACAACTTCCTGTGTTATTATTATTATTATTATTATTATTCTCTCTCGGCTTCTTGACCCCTTCATAGATATGGACTGTTATAATTACTATCAGGCTTGAATAATCAAAAAGGTCATGTTTGACATGGTTTAGTGTAGTCACAATATGTATAGTGATGATTTCATCAGTGCAGCATTTCCTCTTTATGGGTCATTTTTTGGTCACTGTAATCTAATGTGAAAACATGGGTACCAGAGCCAACTATTACAAATGATTAACATGCTTATAGATATTCAAATGAAATGTTATCAAATTGATAGCTACTGTGCTTAATGTCATCTTAAAGGAAAACTGGCGATTTTTCATATAGATCTCTGTTTCTCAAGGTCACCAGATACTGTTGGTATACGCAAAAAATAAATAAACGGAATACATCGGTGCTACCTAGCTTGAGTTGCTGCAGCCAACAGCTAGAGTAGCGAGGCAGATACTGTGCTACACTCTGGGGGCATGATTTTAAAGATGCCCCCAAAGTGTAGCACTGTAGCTGCCTCAACTCGAGCTAGATAGCACCATTTTTTTTCCGTACCGACAGTACTTGGTGACTTGGTGAAGAGATCTGTGTGAAAAATCACCAGAGTTCTCCTGGTGGAAGTGGAATCACTGCTGATGTGGTTCCTGGATGTTGTTGTTGTCGTTGTTTTTGTTGTTGTTGTTGTTGTTGTTACTGCTGTACTTTCTGGTACTGTCCAGCTCAGTGTTGGATATTATATCTGGTGCACATGGATCAGACTTGTGCACTGAGAGGGATGTGAAACGGGGCCTGTTTGTCTGGTTATCACGCGTGTGTATTTCCAGGGCCTTGTTATTGAGCTGGGCCATTGAGGGAGCAGAATGCTTCATTTGAAATGCCTCACTGACTAAAGCTACTCCCTCCCGCCTTGAACGCAGCAAGCAGTTAAGACCCATTAAATCACTCACTGTGCAACTGGCTAAGAAATGATTTAACACAGCTGAAGTATGATCATTATGCTCCAATGAATGTGGCTAAACGAACATATGGCAACGTTAACAGACAACTTGCTGGATATGCATGGTTATGTGAAACGCATGCAAACTTGATATCACCCTCAAAATAGCATCTTAAATGAAAGTTTAATATGGCTGTACTGAGGTTTGTGTTTTTAAAGTGGACAATTATATGTGTGATTTGGTCCCTGTCAGTCTATCGGGACAATCATGTTCATTGCAAGGCATTTCTGCAAACCCAAAGCATCCTTAAATCAGGGCCCTAGAATTTCAAGTGTTTATGCAGTATTTGATCAACCACAATATTCACAGGCAATATCAGAAAATGAGGTCATGGATGTCTGAAATTCCACAAATCTGCATTACTAGAGTTTCCACCTTCAGAAACCGCACACCCCGACTACACAAACACACATGCATGCACCCACGTTCTCTCTCTCTCTCTCTCTCTCACACACACACACACACACACACACACACACACACACACACACACACACAAACCTTTTTAATGAGAGCACTTTGTAGCCATCCACAACATTAAAAACCTCTTTGGCTTAATGGGATGAGGCATTTGCCGAGCTCACAGGTCCGTAAAGTAGCATCAGCAGCAGCCGCCGCCACCGTGCTCCGTGAGTCAGGGAGGGAGGAGGGAGGAGGGAGCAGGGGGGAGACCCTCTGGAGATTCCTCCAGAGCCGCTGCTCACCGCACTACCACCCCCCCACCCCCACCCTCACCCTCACTCTCAACCCACACCCCCTCCCCCATCCCCACCCCCACCCTCACCCTCACTCTCAACCCACACCCCCACCCCCACCCCCACCCTCACTCTCAACCCACACCCCCTCCCCCACCCCCGTTGGCATGATTCTACTTTGTCCGAGTCCTCGCATGTGCTGACACAGGAAGATGGAGCTGGTCCTCCATCCATCCCTCAGGCCCGTGCCCACTCTCCTCCATTGTCATTTTGCACTAGAGGAGAGACAGTGAGTTCAACATCCCTGCCAATCATGACTGGGACCTTCAATTAAGGACTTTAGTTTTGGAAGAAGACTTTTTTTTCTCTCATTTTATCTAATCAGTGTTGGATTGTCATGTTATTTTACATTCTGCTTGCTGAAAGCAAGGCTATTATGCTGTGCATATGTGATGAGGATTTTTATTGAAATAAAGATGAGTGTACATGTTAGTATACTGTAAATGTGTGTTTGCGTGTGAAAGATAGCACATCCTGGTGTCATGTGCAAAAGACAGCACTTTTGGGGGAAGTGTGTAAAAGACAGCATATGTTTGAGGAAGTTTGTGAAAGACAGCATATGTGTGGGGATGTGAGTGAAAGACTTGTACAGCACATGTTTAGGGATGTGTGTAAAAGACAACCTGTTTGGGAGAGTGAAGAGAGAGCATGCTAAGGTTGGTTGGTAGAGAGAGCAAACATGCATGTTTGTGTGTGTGTGTGTGTGTGTGTGTGTGTGTGTGTGTGTGTGTGTGTGTGTGTGTGCGTGCGTGTGTGTGTGTTTGTGTTTTTTTTTTTTTTTTGTGTGTGTGTGTGTGTGTGTGTGTGTGTGTGTGTGTCTGTGTGTGTGTGTGGGTGGGTGTGTATGAGTGAATGCATATGAGAGAGAGGGATAGTGTCTCTGTGTGTGTGTGTGTGTGTGTGTGTGTGTGTGTGTGTGTGTGTGTGTGTGTGTGTGTGTGTGTGTGTATGTGGCTGTGTGTGTGTGTGTGTGTGTGTGTGTGTGTGTGTGTCTGTGCCTGTGTGTGTGTGTGTGTGTGTCTGTGTGTACATCCGTGAGTGTTGAACCCTCTCCTGTGAATCAATATAAGATGAGCTGTGCACAATGCTGCCAGCTGGCCAGCCCTTTGATACCCTCTGACAAGACGGTGAACTCTCTTCCCGCCAGGAGGGCCGGGGTGCTGGACCACTGGGGCATCGGAGCGCAGCTCGGCTCCCGGGCACCCGTGGGGTAAGCCTGAGGTGAGTCGGAGAAGATGCCCACACAGAGATACCTTGCCTTGGTCCTCAGATGACCTCCCCTCTTGTCATCTGTGATCTGTGATCGTCTCGCTGGTCTGAGCCACAAGGGAATCTCTGCGCAGGTGAGGCATCTGCCAACTTGAAACATACTGCCCTTGCCTGAGAGCCAAGGTTATGTGCAGATGTACTGAAATACTGCATATATCTATGCTATAGGTACAGTATACCATAGGTAGGCCTACAGTGTAGCATTCAATGTTAAACATTGTGCATATGGACACAACGTATATTATATCTACACAATGTATTTAGGATCACCCTTACATTTTACATGCACATTGTACCGGTATATTAAAGGTATTTATGTAAAATGTATAGTTAAATGTGGTGTATACTATATTTGTCATGATGTTTCTCTGCAGTTTATGATACGGCTCTTTACAATGCAAGTAGAACGATTCATTGATTGAATGGGATTTCCCAAAGTTCTTTTCTTCTAAGGACCTCTGAAATAATGACCGCTGTCAATGGCAACGGATTTTCATTCAAAAGTGAAGGCAGACGGTTGATCAGCTGTGTTCTAAAGAACGTTTGATTCAAGTTCAGCATGTGTTGCGAACTATTTGTTTCTCAGCAAAAGCCACAGCGAGACGGTAACAAATAAATGTAGAGACATATCGTGGAGTTTATTTTTCCGTTTTGGCAAGTTGCCGTGTAATAAACGGGATAACCCCGGTCAATGACCGGCATTCTATACATTATCCCCTTACATATTGAAGTGATAATATAATGAGTCTTAATACAAATATGACCACTCTAGGGTCATAACCTCCCACTCTACAAGTAGCCTATAACATCTATGAGCGATGCTGAACTGAGGACGGTGTGATGGTGTGATGTCTGTTTTTCTTGTCTTGCCAAGCAGTAAATGATTTAAAAAAAATAATTTTGAAAAGACATCTTAGTGTGTTTTTGTATCCATTGGTTAGGTTGTGTACATATCACTTAATTTGCTTTAAGATGATATTATTAGGCTAACAGTATGTTTTAGATCTCTACACAATAATTATTACCAGTAATGCATTAAATGTAGTGAATTTGCACCTAGGCACATGTGCACCACAAGATCGACACATAGGATCCCAGTACTTCTAACTCTCAGCATGGCTCTTTGTGTTAAATTGTATGTTTTTATATCCCCAAAACACTACCAGTAATGCATTGAGAGGTCCAACAAGTCTAAAACAATTTTCTACTTTCAAAGACAGGCATGTTCAGATGTTCAATAAAGCAAGTCCAGCTGGGTGAAAGCCTCCTTCTTGCCTGATGCTACACAAAGCAAAAAACGCACCCACCTGATAACCTAATGGCCTGACACAAGTGAGTCACTGTCAACTCAGGAAGAGAAGGAAATGTCTGCACTTCTTAGGCCCCCTCAGGCCAGTATTTGCGTCATGACCTCCCACTCCTCAAACATCACACAGCCCCTTCAGCCTCAGACACATCCTCATCCTCTGAAAGGAAGGCAAATACAGCGGGCTGCTCTCCCACTGATGTGGTCATGAGCGAGAGAGGAAGGGAGTGCTCTGAGCAAGGCAATTATCTGCAGGCTGCCAAGTGTGCACAGGGGATGGGAAGAGAAGGAAATCAAACACTTACACAGTGACGTGAACTCTCTCTCTCTCTCTCTTGCTCTCTCGCTCTCTCTCTCTCTCTCTCTCTCTCTTGCTCTCTCTCTCTCTCTCTCTCTCTCTCTCTCTCTGTGGTGTGCTTTTCTGGTGTTTGATCAATCTGTATGATCTAGAAGTGACAAAAATGTATGTGTTTGATCAAAAACTGTATGTTTCACTCAAAGTGTGACTGAAAACGTATGTAGCTGCAGAGTAACAGAGAGGAGGGAAACAACAGCACACTCGACAGGACGATGAGAGAATGGACATGCAGTTTTTAGTGTGTTTCTTTTTTACTCTTTTATGTTACATAAATATACTAATATATGGAGTCCCCGAAGGACTATGGTGGGAATGATCTTTTTAGAAGTGAGAATTTAAGCCCCTTTAGCGTTACCTCACAATACTTCTGCGTACCCTCGCAATAGTTTTGCATTCCCACGCAATACTTTTGACTTTGCAAAGGAACACAAAAGTTATTGCAAGAGACCGCAAAACTATTGGGTCTCTGTACTAATCCGCACACTTGGTGGTGAAATATTTCTATATACTGAAAAAGCCTCAAGTGTTTTGACCAAGTTAAGGGATAAACTTAGCACCAGTGTTGATGAACAACTGTCAATGTCTTTCCCTTTAAGCTGTACAGTAGCGGGTGCTCATGTCTGACACAGTAAAGGTGCTGGGCATGATCAATATAGGCATTGATCTGCCTCTAAGTGTGGAGCTGCACACACTATCTGTGTCGAGTCATTTTTTTTTGTGTATTGAACACATGAAGTGGACAAAACGAAGATGATAAGAGATAAAAATAGGGAGAGTGAGAGAGAGAGAGAGAGAGAGCGCTCTGAGGGAGAGAGAGAGAGAGAGTGCTCAGAGGCAGAGAGAGAGAGAGAGTGCTCAGAGGCAGAGGTGTTTGTGTGCATTTCACACAGTCTACTCTCTCCTCCATAGTCCTGCACACCACAATCACACATCAAAGCCCATGCCTGCCATTATAAAGCCATCTCAATTACAGGACCTCAGTCCTCCTTCACACACGCACACACACATACACACACACACACACACACACACACACACACACACACACACACACACACACACACACACACACACTCTCACCCTCTATCTATCTCTGTCTTTGTGTTTTGATTGTGTGTGTGCATGTGTGCGTGTGTGTGTGTGCATTTCTGGAGATCAGTCAGCCCAAATAGCATCAAAGTTTGTATCAGCCTACACCATAGATGCTTCAGTCCTGGGCAGGACGTTTTCCACAGTCAGCTGACATTCAAAACCACACACACACACATACACACACACACACACACACACACACACACACACACACACACACATACACACACACACACACACACACACACACACACACACACACACACAATATCCTTCACAGTTTCCAACATTGCCTTGTACACATTTCGGCAGACTTGCAGAGTTTAAAGGCAAGTGTGAATCATTCATAGCCCTCACATGCCTGTGGGCACGCACTCATTTTTCTCTGCACGTCTGCAGGCTCTACTTATTTATTTATTTATTTTCCCTTAGCTCTGCCCACCATTGATCATGTCTGCTTTATTGTTTTTCATGAAAACTGAGTGGTATTTTTTGGAGACCTTGCCTGTAATGACTGCACGCCACTCCAGACACAGGTGTGGTTGGGAGTGGAGCGGAGCGGGGCAGGCCAAGGCCTTGGTTTGAGTGTTTTCCAGAGGAGACTGAGCTGTTAGTTGGCTCCTGTGAGGCAGAAACAGTTTTGATCAGGAGCGCAGGCCAAGAGAGGGAGTTCCTTATGCACCTCCTATAGGCACCTACGTGTTGCTAACACAGTCTAAATGTATATACTATATGGATGAACTCTCAAAATGCAAAAAAAAGAAGAAAAAGGGAAAAAAAGAAGCAACTGATGATGTGATGTGCCATAATACATCTTTTCATGACTATATAGACGGTTCCTCGCCGTGTAGAATATATTAGCACAATACATAGGGGAATGGTGTGCTATGTTCATCTCCAATTATGTTTAAACTGTCAGATGTAGTGTCAGACTTGACTTATAATTTAGTTTTAGGTTTATGTAGTTTAATTGTTTATTTAACAGAGTCCACGTACAGCACAGTTGCTGCACCAGAGTTAGCTGTGTAGCTAATTTGCATCTGTGGTCCCAGGGCAGGGAAATGCAAAGGGACAGTACAAGACAAAATTTCACAAAGAACAACTAACAATATTTACAAGGATTGCACATAAAACAGTATACAACAATATGACACATAGCCTCCATGATGGGAAATCTGTCTCATACAAAGATCAATGATCAAATGATTGATTTGTCTTTCAGCAATGTTTTAGAAGTACTGAGACCTGTGCATTCTCTGATGTGGGAGGATCCATTTTTCTGCTGCTCTGGTTGAGAATGCTGATAGTCCAAAAGCAGTTTTCCTAAACTTGGTATGGAGGGAAAGACATCTGTAGCCTGTGGAAGTTAAAAACAAAGCCAAAAAAGTGTGTTTCTGAGCTAAATCGAACCCTGAAACAACATGGTCTTTGACGACTGCAGTGTGAGTGTGCTGGATGCCATAGCACTCTCTGACTCGATATCATGAATAGTTAATAGCTGTGTGAATCCTTCGTGGTCTCAGTCCTTCATATGTTTAAAAAAAAAAAATCTATGACGTCCTCACACTCACCAACCTTCAAGAGACAGAGGACTTCAGCACAATGAACCAAAGGCATAGCACATTCTCTTTGGCTGTACATGCCTTTCTTATGTGTCTCCCCCTCATGTATTCTAATTTGTAGCTTGCTTTTCTGTCTTTCTGTGTGTGTATGCTTGTGGTGTGTGGGTATATGTGGGTATGCATGTGTTTGTGTTTGTTTGTGTGTGTGTGTGTGTGTGGGCATGCATGTGTGTGTGTGTGCGTGTGTGTGTGTGTGTGTGTGTGCATGTGTTTGTGTGTGCGTGTGTGCATTTTGTCTGTGTGCTTGAGTGAGTACACATTCTTTCTCATTGACTTCACATGCCCCACCCTCTTGTGTACCTATCTCTCTCTCTCTCTCTTTCTTTCTCTCTCTCCCCATCACACTCTCTTTCACCTTTTGTTCGCCCTCCCTTGTGATGTTCTATCTTTGACTGTTTCTATAGCATTCGTTATTTCTCTCTTTGTCTTTCACACTCTCACTTCTAACTCTCTCTCTTTTTCTGTCTCTCTCAGCAGCTTCACTGTCCCTTGGTCTGACCCTTTATTTCTCTCTCTTTCTCAACTGTCTTATTCTTTCTTTCTCTCTCTCTCTCTCTCTCTCTCTCTTTCTCCCCCCCCCCCCCCTCTCTCTCACACACACGCACGCACACACGCATGCACACACGCACGCACGCACGCACTTCCCCAGCTTCTCCCTGAAAGGTAACATGAAAGCCAGCAGCACTCTAACATGGTATGATGGAGCCACCAAGTTGTTGCGGCCCAAATGCCAGTGCCAGCACTGTGTGGTTGGCTTTTATCTCCTCAGGGTTAATAGCAGGAGGACCCCAGAGAGATCTGGGCCTCCCTTTGTGTACAGAGGCAACGGTCGGCCTAGCAGCACCTCTCAAATGGCTAAGCGTCCGCCTCAGTGATAAGCACGCTTCCCCCATGGGGAGAGAATGTGAGAGAGAGAGAAAGAGAGAAAGAAAGGGAGAGAAAGAGAAGCCAGTCACCCATGGTCTGATCTACAAATTCAGCCACAATCTCCTTTAGATGGTTCTTGCGGAAGTCATGTTGAAACAGGGTCATCAATCCATCCATCCATATGCAGCACATCACTACTGTTCCCTCATTTTATTTGCTCTGTTCAGATAATGTTATTATTCCTGAGGAAATGTTTTATTCCAAATGGATGTCTACCCACCTACTTTCTACCTATACAGTACAAAATAAATGTTCTTGCCCCTGTCGCCTTAGTGCTTGCTCTAGTGGACCAAGGTTGATGTTGAAGCTGGGACTGTAAAATGTCTTGACATTTTTGTGGTGCTTTATCACACTGGATGAAATTATGCTGAACTGAATAAAAATACATACTAAAATTGAATGAAAAATTGTGTCACTTAGGATGTACTTCTAAGTATGTAAGTCCAAGGATCCTCAGGCTGAAGACAATTCTGTTGTCTGACCAGCAGGCTATAAAGAGGATGTGAAGTGTTGTCCAACATGTTAAGCTATTTGTGTAGCGTATGCAAATATTGGCGAAAAATGTTGAAATCTGTCATAAAATATAGTAATAAAATAAAATAATATAAAATAAAGAACTGCTCAAGATGTACGGGTGTATGTATATCTTTATGTGTTGGGGCTTTGCATGCCCTGAGGGCCTCACTCATGTTCTATACTATACGATTATTCTGTCATTTTAAGAGTCATCTGCATAAGTGCAGTTCACCAGTGAAAGCCGTCTTTGGCATGATTTGATTTGGTGCCATTGTCGTGCAGAGCCCTAGGCAGGCAATGTTTTTCCTGTGAAATGTGCTTCCAGATGTCCTCGAAAATAGACAGATACTTTAAAAATCAATTTGCATTAGAAATTAAATCTGCAAAGGCAGAAGGGCTGAGAGCCGAAGAGATCTGGTTGTGGCAGGACCACATCACTTATCTGGAGGAAGATCACATTTTAATGGTAAGAAAGCTATTGCCATGTGTTGCCCATAGGAAACTGGGCTGCTCCTTGCTTAAAAACAGCTCTGCTTCATAAGAGGGCATCCAGCTAGCGCTAATAATAGAATTAATTTTGGCAGACATTAGTCTTCAAATAGAAATGCTTATTAGTTCTAGTCACATTTTAGTATTTTTTGTCTTATATGTGTCTATAATAAAGGAAGGAATTTATGGTAACACTTTACAGTAAGGGTACATGAATTATCATGAATTCATGCATGAATTAATTCATGATTCATGCATTACTTCATTCCTTTATATCTTATGAATCATCAGGAATTTGCATGGGTTTAAAGTCTCTTATTCATGACGTCATGCATGAACAACACATCAACTGAAGCATTAAGTAAGGTGGGTACATCATTATGATTTATGATTTCTTAAGGATGATCATCATGATTACATGAATGTAAGGTTAATTACTCATGAGTTCATCATGTTTGTGGGCCCTCAACTAAAATGTGAACAATGGCATGTAAAGAACTGCACAAGTTGTGTTCAAATCAGAATTTGAGTAGTGTTGACCACGTAAGCGGTCGTGTGTTGTATTATCTACTCTAGCACAGTCGAAGACAACATTTTCGTCAAAAACAAGTCAGAAGTAACGTTTGAGATGGGGAAATGTTGAAAGTAGTGAGGATGGATGGCAACAACTCAGGAAGTTGAAGGTAGACATCTGCTGGTTACAGCTACCATCTTGGCGTTACAAACTGTCCCTGTACATTTCTATGGAGGACTCTGTAAGTGCTGTGCCTCCTCGTTAATAAAGTCTCTTGACTTTATTAAAGGTCAAAGGTCGTTGATGAACATGTTTTGGCTTTGTCTCGTCTATCAAAATGTACACTAGATGCGTGCCGGTGAGGAGAAAGGGAGCCTACGTTTGTCAGATCACATCCATCATCTCCTGTCTCCCCTGTGGGCGTGTGCAGAGCAGGTGCGTGTGCAGGGATCAACGGGAAGAAGAACTGGGTTGGCGAAGTTAAGACAGGGGTTATAGAGGCCTTTTTCCACTCCTCTTCCTCCTCCTCCTCCTCCTCCTCTCAAGCTAAGACAGGGGTTATAGAGGCCTTTTTCCACTCCTCTTCCTCCTCCTCCTCTCAAGCTAAGACAGGGGTTATAGAGGCCTTTTTCCACTCCTCTTCCTCCTCCTCCTCCTCTCAAGCTAAGACAGGGGTTATAGAGGCCTTTTTCCACTCCTCTTCCTCCTCCTCCTCTCAAGCTAAGACAGGGGTTATAGAGGCCTTTTTCCACTCCTCTTCCTCCTCCTCCTCCTCCTCTCAAGCTAAGACAGGGGTTATAGAGGCCTTTTTCCACTCCTCTTCCTCCTCCTACTCCTCCTCTCAAACCTGCATGACAAAAACATAATTCTCCGAACCCATTCACATCTGAATACTGAACACCAAACCATTTAATATTCAGATAATATAACACAAAACTGGGAGGAAGGAAGAGAAGCAAATGCATTGCCTGCTTTGGCCTTGGTGCTCCGTAAGAATGGCTAAGGACTAGTCTGTCTTATGAATAATTTAGACTATACCTGTGTGTCCAAAGTATTGAATTTCCGAATGAAACGCATGGGAGGAATTTCAGATGACCAGAGGAATAGACGCCAGCCAGTTCTTCCTGTTTATTATCTTTCAATGCTTCTGTTGTTGTTGAAGGGAAATGTAATTCCAGTTGTTTACCCCTTTCAGTGACTGATTTTTTTTTTTTTATTTAGAAAAAAAAAACTTTTCCGCCTTATTTTACAGTTGTAATGATGCCTTTTGTTTGGGCTTGACACATTATAAGAGTCTGCGTAGAGCACAATAAAGACGGCCCACCTGACGCCACACGGAAAATCTGGGCCTTATGAAACAGTACAGCACACAACACATTGGACGCGTAAATATTGCAGATGAAAATTAATTGGCATGGCACACAATGAATAAACAGTAAACAGTGAGCTGAATGCAACATAAAAACACAAATGGATAAGTACACCTGGAAATAACAACAACTGAATAAACATTATTTATAATAAGCAGTAAGCTGAATGTAACATAAAAAACAAATGGGTGAGCACACTTGTAAATAACAACAAGTAAATAAACAGATTAGATGACAACTGGACCAAATATTTAAATGACTAAATATACCCGATAAACCTTAACGCATACGATGGAATGAAAATAAACTCAAACTTAAATCAATGGGTGATGAATGAGAAATGGTGAAGAACAGACAGACAGAACAAAGTTATAGAGTAGAAGAGCTGGGGAGGAGAGAATCCCCACCTCACAGACAGGAGTAAAGAAGAAGTGGATAAGAGAGACCAAACCCTCAGACATGTTTGTTTTTATACCCCAAGACCCATTGCTATGCATTCGCCACAAACCAATCCCTTAAAGCCACATCACAAGGTTGAATTCAAGGCCAAGCACACACATGACATGTGTTTATTTTCTTTTCCAATTTCCAATTATTTTCCAAAGATAACGCACATCATACAGTATGCACTTACACTTTGTGTTTAAGTCGGTGGGAGGTGGGGATGGGGTGTGTGTGGGGGGGGGGGGGGGGTATACAATACAGAGAGAGGCTTTTCTTTCACAACAGGTGGTGGAGTCTTTATGGGATTCTTACAGCGGCATACAATGCTTACAATGATAGATAGATAGATAGATAGATAGATAGATAGATACTTTATTGATCCTCAAGGGGAAATTCAAGAAATGTCATGTCCTTCTTAATAGGTCAGGAAGCTGGATGTTACATGTCCTCTGTTAAAGTGACACTTGGTCTTCAAGTCAGACTTTTGAAATCTCCATTTCCAAATTGTCAGTGTCCTTTTCGTATTTTATGTTTTTCAGAGTGCATTCCACTTTACAACTGCTAAGGACAACTCATTTCTGCCACATGAAGTCGAATCTGTGAAATCACGCCAGGGTTCATGGAGTTCTGTTCCTCACACATTTGTGTTGGTGTTTCTTTTATTTTGTTCATCTTCTCACCTTCATATATCATATCCTAAGAGTGTTCCCCTCAGTTACAGGAATGTAGTAAACATACCATGGCTGATAACATGCCATGTTATTAGTCATCCTGATAGATTGTGTTAAAGCAGGGGTGTCAAAGACACGCCATAGTGCCAGATACTCGTCAGTGGGTTTCATACAGCTGCCCCAGATGTATTGGTGCAAAACGAATATTGAGAAAATAACCAAAAATATATTCACATCCAGTTGGCATCAACTATGTGTAATAAGCAATATCTCTATGATTGATAAATCAAACCTAGCACTACAAATCATCCTCAGGATGGAGGATGCAGGAAAGGAAACATGTGGTTTCCTGCACTGACAATTACATCATCGGTAATCTTGTTATTGCTTGGAATTTGCAACTAAACTAACATGTCAGAAATCAGTGTCTGCCATAAGATCCAGTTTAAGTGGCGTCACAGCCTGCCACTCTGTTTCTTCAGCTGAAGAAGTGCCCTGACATTTAGAAACTGCTCTTACACTCGGTGTGCTGTCGTAATTGTCACTCATATATCCAAAGTGGCAGAGTATGCTCACCATGCTCAGAGTGACAGTTTATGAACACATTAGTTTGAGCTTGTCTTGAATGGGCACTGTATCCCGATAGTCAGCATTTTGTGGAGGTCAAGATCCACTGCATATTTCCAAGAAAACATCCAGACAACTTCCAACACAACGCTGCACTTACTAGTGCTACTTCCTGCAGGAGTGGGGTAGTGGAGGGGGGTCATGTGACTATGGTTGCCATAACGCATACAAGAAAAACTGTAAATCATTAAAATCATGAACTCAAATGTCATTATGAAAAACAAACACAATGACTGCATTTTAACAGTGTGTGTAAATCAGGCCTTTCAATAACTTGTAACGCTAATAGGCCTAGGCCTACTTTATGCTTACTACTTAATTTATTTTTTATTTCTAAATTAAACTGTTGGTCATTAAGAAACACAATTATTGTGTTGTTGTAGCTTTGTGTAACCCAGACATCAGCAACATAAGTAATATAATGCATGCGACCAATCACTCCTTCTCGTGGCTGCCTGCACTTTCTCTGTCCTCACGGCTGCAACTTGCGCTCTCTATTTTCCCTGTCCTCGCGGGGAGATGTTGTTGGCTTTTTAGTGCCATGTTCATCAGGTGCTAGGGCACCAGCCTGCAGCCTCCATGCCAACAATGAATGAAAATGAGCTTATGATCAATTCGTGTTATGAATTCGCACCAGTAGGCTGCACAATTATTATTATTATTATTATTATTATTTTAAAGATACATATAGGGACTGCTGCAGCCAATGAGCAGCCTATGGGAGCTGACTGCAGGATGACTCAACCACCATGAACAGTTTTTAATGTTCAATCAGACAATAACTACTCGAGACTCTGCTCTAGTATAATTTTCGGGACATTAGGGCAGGTTTCCAGCCTGGAGGCCAGCCGAACTTAGCCCCGCCCACAACATTTGAGGTCGAGAAGTTCGGTCTGGACATGTTCCGAACCATCTCTATGCCCGAACCAGAGCTGTTCGGACCAAACAAATTGTCTGGGCGGGCTTTGTACGATGAAATGAGCAACAGTGCCTTGTCTATCACGCCATCTTAGCAGCTTCGGTTGATTTTGTTTGCAACAAAAATGCTGTCGCTAGAAGCTAGACAGATGGCTTCTAAGACCTTGTTAACACATAGGAAAAACACATATATTTCCATGCAGTTTGGCCTTTCATTTACACGAAAACAAAGGTTTTATCACTAAAAATTATTATTTCTGAAAACTCCGGCCAAAGTGGATATGTGAGGAAAACTCCTTTTGCGTTTGTTGAAAATCACCTCTTTGCTGAAGGAGCTCAGTTTTTCCGAATAGCCGACAACGCTACATATAAACGTGATCTTAGATTTTGCTATCGCGTGTTGTACAAGATATTGACAGTGCAATAACTTTTTAAAAACGACCAGAAAACAATGTTAAGGCATTTGTGGAGAAGAAGGATGGTTCGGGTGTTCTTCCTACAGCTCACGGTAAGCTTTTTCGTTGCTCTGATTGGTTAGGTTTATCCAGTTGAGTGCAGAGGCATTTCAGTGCAGAGGCAGAGCATGTATCAGACTCATATTCTGACTAGAATTGAGTATAACGTCAGGCTAGCAGGTTTCGGGATTCAGGACAAGTGCTTGGATTTCGGGACTGTCCCGAATTTTTTGTGACGTCTGGTCACCCTAGTGCAATTAGTGCTGTGTGTGAGAGGGGAGTGGAAAGAGCAACAGGAGCCTGCAAATGGCTCTTTCAACAATATATTTAGCATTTCTCATCTTAACAACATCAAACTCAACACCGCACTCCCTAGTGCCCTTAGCAACACACCTGCCAAGTGTAAAATCGGTCAGGTTTGACAGATATGTGAAGAACAGAAAGACAGACAGATAGACAGTCACACAGATCGACAAGCTATCCTGGAATTAATGACAAAAGTTGTACTATAGCATCAATAAAATGATCAACAGAAATAACACTTATAATAAGAGGTATTAAAAATATGAGTAATGACAGTAGTTGTCATAACGTACAGGAATAGGCGCACTCAAGAGCAAAAATAAAATTCCCATCTAAGGGTGACAGTTTGAAAAAAATACAATGAAGTAGTTGTCATAACACATTCATAACAATGTAATTATAGTATTGTGGCCCAAGGTTTTGCATGAGCTATAGCACCTGAGCTATAGCAATACGTTTTAATTTATAACTTATAATGATTTCATACTGAACCGTCATTACCAATCTCCTGCAACATAGTATCTTAACAAGTATCTTAACTAATGACCTGACATTATAAACACTAGAAACATGTTAGTGCTGCTTAATTACAGACTACAAAATTATAGTTCATCGCACATTTAAATAAAGCAACTGAATGTTGATACTGATTTGTTGAAATACTTAGTAATTATCATCTTGCGCAGGTGTACATATTCCTACTTAAATCAGTGGTTGGGTAACTGTCTTCGCAGCGCGTCCACTGGGAGAGCTCTTTTAAATGTGTTTCATTTCCATCATCTGTTCTTAGTGATATGTTGCTTCCCACACATCGTAATATACAGTGTTGGGAACGTTACTTTAAAAAAGTAATTAGTTATAGTTACTCACTACTTGTTCCAAAAAGTAACTGAGTTAGTAACTGAATTACTCTATGATAAGAGTAACTCGTTACCAGGGAAAGTAACTATTTGTGTTACTGTTAAAAAAAAAAAAAGTTGCTATATGTCAAAGAATTTGGATTTTTTGAGCAGTTTTGAGCAGCCAGTTGAAATGAGTAGAACCGACAGGTGTTTGAAGGCGATATTTATTAGATATTTATTAGATAGATTACATTAAATTTAGCAGACACTTCTTGACCAAAGTGACTTACATATGTCAGCTACAAGGGATCACATTGTCCCCGGAGCAACTTGGGGTTAAGTGCTTTGCTCAAGGGCACAACGGTGGAAGCCGGGAATTGAACCGACAACTTTCAGGCTACTGCACGCTAGCCCAGCTCCTTTACCACTACACTACCACCGCCCTATAGATAGATAGATACTTTATTGATCCCCAAGGGGAAATTCAAGATATTGCACATCGACAGACCTATGGTTGACTTCAGCCTGTGTCATAGATTTTTCTTGTGAGGCAAAAAGATCTAGCTTTTGCTGCTTGGAGGACTTTGCTCCGAGTCCTTCTTTGCTAGTGGATGGCGAACTATCATCTGTGCTGGAGGTATTGGTGTTTTTGGCCACTAGCTTTAGATGCGTGTGTGAGATGCTTCATTAAATTAGAGTTGCTTACAACGGATGTCGACAAAGTCTTCGCTCCTGGACATAATGTACACATTACATGCACGTTCTAGCCTTTGACCACAATGAATTTGAAGTAGTGCTCAGGCTTGGAATTTCACCATTCTGGGAGCAAGGCCAATTGGCCTTAAGTTGGGCATATTTGGTGGGGGGCAACAAAGGCCACATGTCAGGGCACCAAGGCCAAAGTTAACTATACAGTAGCAGGCTATAAAAATGATCACAGTTGTATTTAGCCTAATTACTGCAGTAGACCTGCATCACTGTATGAAACATTACAAAAACATGAAACATGACATATAACATAGAACTGTAAATCATCTGATCATCTAATATTTATAGATATCTAGGCTATATTTAACATTTATTTTATATTTGGCCTGTTATAAAATCATGTATTGAACAATTTAAGCACAGCTAAGCTTTAAGAAACTCAAATAGCCTAGATGCATGCTTAGCATTTTGTGATCATTAAGGCTACTTTCACAAACTCTTAGTCAGCTGGCCTCTGATTTACCGATATCTAGGCAATATTTGTAACATTTATTTTGTATTTGGCCCGTTATGAAATCATTTTGGAACAATTTAAACACATTGGAAAACTTAAAGCCCAAATGTGGAGACACCCATGCATGTCGAAATTGACTGCAAATTCAAAACTGGATTACTCTGGAACGGCTAACTGTACAGGGGACCGCCTCACACCTTTGTGTTCGGTAAGGTCTGCTGTTTATTCTGATATATGGTTTGTCATGTGTTAAACGAAGGGTTCGTGAAGTATTCCACCGAGATGAATAGGGAAATGGATGCAAAAGCTTCAGTAGAATTTATGATTAAATTTAATTATATTATTTACTTTTCTCAAAAACCGTTCACCACAGCAATTAGCGGCTTACATCGTTTAAAAGCTAAGAAAAAGCTCTTTCATGTGATACTTGTGATGTGTGATTAGGCTACTTCGCGAGTAGTTCAACTGAGAAGAATGGGTGAATTTGGACGCACTTTCTTTCTTGCGCTGTCACTTTCTCCACTGCGTAAAAGACTAAATTAATTTGTGCTGTGAATGCTAAGATTATTTTGACAGGCCATAGGCTAAATAAAAATCGCTATTAGTAGGACACAAAGCAGAATATTGAAAGAAGGGGGCACCAAGGCCACCGTGACCTGTAAACCTCTGATTTTCAAAGGGGCATCACGGCCGCTACCAGACCTCTGCTGTTTCGTCTACTTTAGCTGTTGTGTGTGTGGCGCGTGTGCTAGCAAGTGTGTAAAAACACTGGCTCTGATTGGCTACCAAGAAACATGACTTTGCCTTAGCCATATGGAATGGGTTAACATGACCCCTGGAGGCAAACATATGCAAAAAATTGATAATCCTAGGCCCTACGGTTCTTAAGATATTTACAGAAAACTCTGTTGGTGTACGGTCACTAAATGTACACATAAATTAATTTATTGTATGGCCCCCCATGAACGGAATTCCACAAAACGTGGCGTGCATTCAGAGGCTGTCATAATGATCCTACACTTCCAATTTCGTGCAGTTTTGACCATGTTAGGTCACAGAGACCTGTGATTACAACACCTCATTTTTACTTTTTTGTTTTTAACTAGGTGGCGCTATACATGAAATGAGTGGTTATGGAATGGATTTATTCAATCAATGCATAGTAACACACCACATTTAACGTCCAGTAACGTTAACGGCGTTGTAATGACGGGAAAAGTAATTAGTTAGATTACCCCGTTACTGAAAAAATAACGTTGTTACCTAACGCCGTTCTTTTAAACAGAGTTATTCCAAACACTGGTAATATAGAACTCCTTCTATTTGTTAGTCTTCCCAAGTGACTCTTTTGTCATGTCTGGCTTCTCCTCAGTGAAATAAGCGATTCCTCTAGCCTGACGATAGAAAACTGGCAAGCGCATAAATCTGCAGGGTGAACTCCTCAATGTGACCAGTCAAATGCAGGGCGTGTTGCCAGGATGTTCGACGTTGCCCTGCCGTGCACGTGACCTTACATCCACAGCTGAGGCAATGATACTGACTCTGATTGTGCGTGGAGGCTCAGCCTTGGTGGCGTTCCAAGACGTCAGTCACAGCGTCCCTGGCAGGACGAGCTGCCTTGTGGAACTGAAACGCAGTTGGGGGAGAGGGGCTGTGTGTTTGTGTGTGTTGGGGGGGGCGGGGGGTAGGAGGGGGGAGAGGGAGACATGGGCTGCAGGGCTGATAAGGATGGGCAGTGAAATACGGCAAAGCTAATTAGCCAAAGGAAATTGGGCTGCAGTCCATATCGGTTAGCTCCAGAGAAGGCAATCTCCCAGGGGCCCCGCAGGTGAAAAAGCCCAGGCAGAATCCTACTGACAGGACCTGCCATTGATAGCTTAGCGGGTTCAAGTGATTTTGGAGTCAAATGAAGTAAAGAAGAAAAAGAGAGATAGTGTATGTGGGTGAGGGACAGAGAAAGAGAGAGAGAGAGAGAGAGAGAGAGAGAGAGAGAGAGAGAGAGTGGAGAAATTGAGGAAAGGAACAAAACATAGAGAGCGGAAAAGAGAGGGAAGGGGACGGAGAGAGAGAGAGAGAGAGTGATTGGATAAAATAACAGTCTTTGCCCTGAAAGCCAACTGGCTGACAAGCAAATTTCCCTGAGTTTGTCTGTGCCAGCGTCGCTTTGGCTCACATTGAGGCCCCTATCTCACGAAATGCATGTGGCAACGCTGAGAGCCAGAGAGAAAGCACAGCTGACACAAACAGGCTTTTAACTTATAGATGCAGAGCCTAGTGCAGCCCTTAACTGGAACGTATACTATGTCCCTTTATAAAGTCCCTACACTTGAGCAATTTTGACAACTCTACTAAAAATGAGGAAAAGGATATTAAATCATAATACTCTTGATGCGTACTTCAATTTTTACTCAATTTATTTTAGTATTATCATCTCTGTCGAATCACAATCCTAGAACAATGATTAAATAATAACTAGATGTACCGCAGAGCGGTACACAATATGACCACTGCCCAGTCCAGCACATTTTTTTCCAGAAAAATAAGTCACACTTGTCAACTTGTGTTAATTTCCTACTTTGTTCCTTTTTTGTGTTTGTAATTGAGTGTGTGCAGAGTGTGTGGTTGTTTTTGTGTATATGTGTTTTGTGTGTGTGCATGTGTTTGTGTATGTAGGTGTGTTTGTATTTGTGGGTGCATGTGTGTGTGTGTGTATGTGTGTTTATGTGTTTGTGTGCGTGTTAGTGCGTGTCGTGTGTGTGCATGTATGTGTGTGTGCATGTGTAGTGTGTGTGTGTGTTTGTGTGTGTGTGTGTGTCTGTGTGTGTGTGTGTGTGTGTGTGTGCATGTGTGTGTGTCTTTATGTATGTGTACATAAATAAAGCAAATCAGGGAACCACCTACTCTTTGCGATAAGTGCCATGGGATCTTAAACAACCATGGTGAGTCAGGACCTCAATTTAACATTCATACAAAGGAAAACATCTCCTGCAGTACAGTGTCCCTGTCACTGCAATAGGACATTGGGATTTATATTTGTTTGGTGGCTTTTGGCCACAGGGAAGAGTGCAACCTACTGGCCAGTCACCAACAGCGCTTCCAGCAGGAACCTACTCTTCCAAGGAGGTTTCTTATCCAAGTACTAACAAAGCCTGCTTAGCTTCAGTAATTCAGCAAAGTTAGGGTATCTACTGGTCTGGCTGCTAGCTAAAAACAAAAGGTGAAAGGCATATAGGATTCTAACTGTCTCACTGAATTGCATTATGCACACTCAATTCTCACTGGTATCTGCTAGACAACAAGTACCAAAACATGATTAGTTCATAGATTGTGTGCGTGTACGTGTTTATGTTTGTGTGTGTGTGCGCGCACGTGCATGTGCTTGTGGGTGTGCCTGTGTGTGTGCCTGTGTGTGTGCATGTGCATGCATGCGTACATATGTCTACTGTGTGTGTATGTGTCATACGTATGATTACTGTGAATGTATGTGTGTGTGTCTGTTTATGCACATGTGTGCATATGGAATGGGTTAACATGACCACTGGAGGCCAACATACGCAAAGAATTGATAATCCTAGGCCCTACGGTTCTTAAGATATTCACAGAAAACTCTGTTGGTGTACGGTCACTAAATGTACACATAAATTAATTTATTGTATGGCCCCCCATGAACGGAATTCCACGAAACTTGGCGTGCATTCAGAAGCTGTCATAATGATCCTACACTTCCAATTTCGTGCAGTTTTGACCATGTTAGGTCACAGAGACCTGCGATTAAAACACCTCATTTTTATTTTTTTGTTTTTAACTAGGTGGCGCTATACATGAAATGAGTGGTTATGGAATGGGTTGACATTGCCCCTTAAGATCAACATACAAAAAAACCCTACGGTTCTCGAGATATTCACAGAAAACTGTGTCTGTCCTACCCTCCTTTCGGGGCTCCAGTCCAGCGGGGGGGCTACAGATCAAAATGAAAAACGATGTTTCCATGCTATCCATGTGGGGCTACATGCCCACCATGATTTGTGTACCCCGGTCTTTCAGTGTCCCGGGAATCCTTGACGAAAAATTGGCCATGCGAAAAAGAAAAATGAATAAATAAATAAATAAATCTGACTAAACCTATATGACCGCCGCTTTACTGTGCGGCGGTCATAAAGAATAAACCTGCAGAATTTATCCTGCATGGTGTACAGAATAGTACGGAGCCCCCTGGGTGACATGGGAAAAAAAAACATGGGTTAAATTTTTTTTTTTTAAAAAAGTCATGGGGGAAAAAAACACGACTAAGAAAAAAAACGCAGATTGCGGGATCAAGTAGGAAGCCCAGCAAGTTCCAAAAGTAGAAAAAAACTTTTGCGAGACCCCGCAAAAGTTTTGCTACTGTAGATCTTGCAAATGTTTTGCGGGATCTCGCAAAAGTTTTTTTCTAATTTTGGAACTTGCTGGGCTTCCTACTTGACCCCAATAGGCCCACAAACCACTACCGCCAGATGGCAATCATATCAGAGGGCCGAACGAGCGAACCGGGAGGAACAAAGGTCCGTTAAATTTTGTCAATAATTGCATAGGCCTTTGATCATAATTGTAGCGCCGAGCTTAGTTGCATTGTGATGTTCCTGTATGTTGTGTGTGTGTGTGCGTGTGTGTGTGTGTGTGTGTGTGTGTGTGCGTGTCTGCACGCAGGTGTCTCCCTCTCCCACCCGTGTCATAGGCCTATCCAGAAAACCCACAACACGCAACAGCGATAGAGCAATCATAGTATCATGTTTATGTCACCAGGTGGGGGGCGCCTGTGCGGCCACCTCTTTCACAAACTACTCTGAGGAGCAACCCCAAACCTCCAACTATGTCAGGACACTCAAATGTTTTATAAAAGTTTTTGTTTATTAGAAAAGGTATTTAAAAGAGTCTTATGGTCACAAGAGTGACGTGGTCCTTCAGTAGAATTCCTCTGTGTGGCCACAAGGGGTCTGCAGTCAATCCAGGTTGAACTCTGTTCCGTCGTCAGCAGGTAAGAGGTACTAGTGGACCCGCCACGGCCGCTGTCGTGCCTCGGATTCTCCCCAACTGGCCGGAGGTGTAGTTAGCCCATGAGCCGGTGCCCCTCCTGTTGGTCGCTGCTGTAACAGGGCAGATAATTAGCTGCTAGGTGGTGGTTGGCTTGCCCAGCCTAACAGTCCATGAAGTAAGTCACAGCACAGCACACAGTAACCACAGGTAACTGCACACAACACCTCTCCTGTGTATATTAATCACTGCACAATATATAGCTCACAGCCACCACAAACAGTTGCACACCCCATCTCCCCTCTATATAATAATCACTGCACAATATACATCAGTCACCACAAAAGAGACTACTACGTGGGAGGGCTAGGCTACTAGCTAGTTCAATATGACAGTATCATTCCCAACGAGGACAGAGCAGCAAAGCCGGTGGAGGCCGGAGGGAGGAGTTAAACACTGGAGTTTAGTTAATAGGTTTCAGGAGAGCAAAGTTTCAGTCAAGGCACAAACAATTTCACCGTCGTAGAGAGGGGGGGTTACAGTAGTCCAATCAGAGGGTTTTTTAGTTTCAGTCACTGGACGATCAAAGTTCTTAATAGCCGGAAGAGTTGTTACAGTCATGGGGATGTTTAGTTACGGCACCAGAGGCAACTCTTCGTCACAAGCAGCTAATTAGCAGTGGCAATGATAATTCCTTTACATTATGACCACACACGTAGCAGAAGATAACAGCTCTGTTTCAACTTAAGCCCTGGGTTTCCAACCAGCCCTGGGTCAACTTAACTCTGCGAGGGGTGAACGTTCTCTGTTCTAGAATCTTTGGTTAGTAGGCCCTAATTGTAACCAAAGATTCTAGAGCGCTACGTGCTGTAACAGTTAGACTGCAGTCTAGATCACTGGAAGCATAACCAAAGATCATTGATGCTCCGCTTTAACCCTCTCTGGCATAACCGTCTGAAGTCGTGGGCGATCTTGCAGATCAGCAACTCGGTGGACTTATGACAGCGACAGTTTGATGCTCCGAGAGATTGCAGTTCTTCAACGTAGTTTCAAACGTTAGCATCTAGAAGCTAGTCTGCACAATCCAGACTTCAGGGAAGGCAGATGGCAGCTCGCAGGTCTGCAGCAGCTCGGCGGCCGCGGTAGATCTTTCTCAGAGTATACATCTAGGTCCAGCTGTCCCGAGAAATCTCCTCGACCAGACAGGGAAGGTGTAGCAGAGACAACAATCCTTACTATGGTCCTTTTGTTGTGCATAGGCTACATAATGGGCAAGGCATAGGCCATAGGGCATAAGCTATGCATAGACAGATGCCCAGCAAAGTCCAAAAAAAGAAAAAAGTTTTGCGAGATCCCGCAAAAGTACATCGTTTTTTTTCTTCTTCATGTTTTTTTTCCCTATGACTTTTTTTTTTCAACCCATGTTTTTTTTACCCCCATGTCACCCGGGGGGCTCCGTAGAATAGACATCTATGTCAAAGTTAACTTTTTCTCATCAAAGTGAACTTTTTTTGTCAGTGATTAAAAGTTAAAGGTGAAAGATCAACCATTATAGTAATATTATGTTTTTAAAGAATATCTAAAATCAAACACATTGTGAAAACACATCCACTGGCTCATTCACATCTCACATTCAGTGGCTAAGAAACTTTACATTTTACACTAAGGATGCTTCAAAACCAGTTCATTTTGTTCTGAAGCATTATGGGCATTGTAGTTGACCTTCATCATGAGCAACTTTACCCCAACAGGGAGGGATATTGCTGACTGTAAATGAGAGGACGGCTGTGGAAAATGTGGATAAATCACACTTTTTTACTTAAAATGGTTGTGCCAGTGTGGGGGGGGTTTGTGTATGTGAGTGTGTGTGTTTGTTTGTGTGTGTGTGTGTGTGTGTGTGTATGTGTGTGTGCATGTGTGTGTGTGTGTCTTGTGTGTCTTCATCTGCAGTGAGACAGTGTGTGTCTGTGTGTGTAATTGTAGTTTTTCTTATTATTGTTTTTACCTTGGTCTTTCAACCTCCCATTGTTTATCAGTCTACGGCTGTTTACCAATGTTGTCAACAGCGCATGCTTTTGAGAATACCTGCTTGTTAGCTCAATGCATTGTACACAAATATGCAACATGCAATTTCATGGCCATTTAGTAGCTAATAGAGATGAGGAATTCCAATCAGTCTTGCCTTCCTTTTAACACATGGCTTCGCACTCGATGACACTGCGCTGCACTCACAAAGATGCCAGGAGTGATGTTGTTTTTTAAAAGCAGTGTTTTCCAATTAGACCCGAGTCACATTGGAACTGTACAAACAAACATAATCATAGATTAGCCTCTCCAGATGAACTGGGACCAGGGGAGTGGGGATTTGAACGGTGGTAAACAGTATTGGAGTAATTGGATTGTGACAGGCATAATACCAATAATTTCATTGTTTTTTTTTTTCGATTTTGCCTTTTAATTCCTGTTCACTCGCACTGTGTAACAGACAGAACATGATTACGGGTCACAGATGAGTTGCATTTAATACCAAAGGAATGGACCGAATCAATACAGTCAATGGGCAGGCGCACATCTCTCTCTCTCTCTCTCTCTCACACCCACACACACAAACACACACACCCTCTGTTTGTGTGTATGTATGTGTGCAGTGCTTTATTTCATTAACTAAATTGACCTGATCAATTATACAATGATAACCTATGACCATGGCAAATAACTATCTGAATTACTTTCTGTAGATACAAAAAAACTTTTACAGCAGATAACTGCCTTCATGCATTAACTCATTAGCTCTCCAGATTATTTTTGTATTCATAAATAGGCAAAGGGATGCCAACCCTAATCTGTTCTTCTAGGATAACTCAAATGCTCAGTTTAATCTCTCCATGAGCCTTGGTGTGCCCTACATAACCAGTAGAGGGAGCTGTTTTCTCAGGTCAGACCTCTATTTATTAAGCCTGACATATAATGAGTTCACAGACCAATAATTGTTTAGAAAAGTGAAGCAGGCACACCTTTGTAAATTATGCGGCCTGAGAATATGCATGGATGAATTCACCAGCATGGGTATTACTGCTGAACAGCGGAGCAGAGCCTGACAAGACCTCTCTACTCAATCTGGCAATTATCTTATAAACTGTTGCCTGTCTAGCTACTAACCACAGATATCAGTTTCAGATTATTTGTGCTATCACAGACCATACTATCACTATACACAGTCAAACTGACGCACTCCCTCTCTCTTTCTCTCTGCCTATCATTCTCACACACACCTACACACATATGCACACTGTTTCTCCCACGCATGCACACTGACACACACACAAACACACACACACACACACACACACACACACACACACACACACACACACAGTAAAACAGACAGACTCACACTTGCGATGACAATGAATATTTCAGAGTGAGAAAAAAAAAGATGAGGAAAACACAATGGGAGCTTAAAGAGGCTGAAGTGAGTGTGGTTAGGTAAATCCACCTGGGTATAGTTATTCCAGGACAGCGAACGCTCAGCTGCAGCAAAATTTCAAATGTCACAGGGGACCGCTGCGGTTCAGCTACGAGACACGGCAGCCTGGAACAGGAGGGAAAAAGCTTCATTCTAGCTCACTGCCCTCCATTTGTCGAGAAATATACCTAAAACTGCATGGGAGAGGGACACTCACCTAAACTTGGTCTCTTTGTTTCTCCCACCCCCGTTGCCATAAAATATTTAAACGAGCCTGACAATGCCTAAAAAGCCTAGCCTACCATGAAAGGAAGGGGAATACACAAGAGGACCCTGAACGAGAAAGCCCTGGGAACAAAGAGGGGGGAAAATGATCTTTCATCAAATTAAGCACAGCTAACCTTTGAGTGTGTATAGATTTGTGACTATGTGTGTGTGTGTGTGTGTGTGTGTGTGTGTGTGTGTGGGTCAGGGTAGGGTGGGGTGGGTGGGTTGGTGGTGGGGGACCCAACAAAACAATGAGGCCCACTTATGTCAGTAGATCAAAATGGTCATGCCTCACAAACAGTAGTACAAACTGGAAGTGCGTTTGCTGAGATTTGTATCGTATGGAGTAGCGGCGAGTTTAATTTTTCATGCCCATATTTGACCCAGAGTGCTATTATTTGATCAAGTCCTGCGAATTCTCTTTCATCCTCTGTCCAGACTCAAATAGATTACAGTGACTTTGAAAAACAAGACAGAGGCTGAGGTTCTGCAGCATCTGCACACAGCTTTGTACAATTTGAGCTCTCCGAATGCCATATTTTAATGCAACCTTTCAGGCACTCGCAAATTCATGAATGCACTTTTGTAGATAATGTGCGACCCCCTTCCTCAATCCAGAAATAATGAGGCACTTGCCAGCTATGTTCTGTGTCGTCCCAAAAAAACAAAAACATAGCCTGTGTGCTGGCTGATTCCACCTCTGATATGAATGAATATCAATATATGAATGAATATCAATTCTAAATCAGCACCCACTAAGGGGATTTTTAGATTTTGTTTTTTTGAGATATAAATTTGTCCTTTATCCAAAATGTCCTTGCTGTCAAGTTGTGTGTTGAGGTGTCATACTCAATCATAGCAGTATACTTTACACATTACCAAAGCCATTAAAGCCTGAACTTTATATTGGTGTATAATTATGCTTCCAAATAGCTATGGCCTTGACAACTCTGTCTTATTGGCAACAGATTGACAACAATATTACTGTAACCCAAGGTGTCATCAGTGATATCAGATAACAAAATAACTCACATAACCAAAGCAAGCTGGGTGAACATTATGCACACATGACTCCATATAAGCTGGTTCCACAAATTAACATACATGGATACTGATGTAGTTTCAATTCAGCTGCAACATACTTATTTTATGCCTGACACAAACACAAACCTTTACACCTGCTGCACTTCAATCAATAGCTTGACTGTTGCAACACAATCATGGCTGTCAAATCAAGGCCAGGACACTGATGCAGGTAGTCTTCGTTGAGTCATTCTAGAACACAGCACATTTTACTTCTAACCTACAACGTCCTCCTATGTTGCTATGTGCTTATCCTAATTACTTCCATGGTTTGCACTTTGATCAGTGAGTGCATTGACCGGATAATCTATGTGCCCTCAATCCACCAGCAGTCTCAGGCATTGACTGGCTGTGCCTGCCAATCTAGACGATTAAGGAAGTGCTGTGGTAACAGCATCTATCGATAAAGCCATTGATAACTCTTCAACTAGCCTCCTAGTTAAGCCACATATTTAGACCATGAAAAGCAACCTTTTAAAAACCTTTCAAAAACAACCTTTTATAAGGTCTTGCAAAATGGGATCATAATTTAATCATAATTATATAATCATAAGTGACCAGCTGGCCATTGATTATCCATTAGATACCTTTAATAGATTACTTACTGTACAAGTAGTTTGTACTAAAGGTCACTTACAACATATTGTAAATGTTTAATAAATTATTCATAAGTTATTGAAAATAGTTCCATAGAGTACCGAAGTGTGACTTTCCATTTCCATGACGGCAGTGTCACTGGATCTAAACAAACTTTTGAAGTGGCATCGTGTTGGTATGAATAAATGTTGTCGCTAAATGTGATTCATGCAGTGTTTTCATTGATTTGTTTAGATCCAGTGAAATTGCTGCCTTGACAACAGTACGTCGTGGCTTCGGTACTAAGAGGGAACAATTCTCTTCACTGGTTAGCATTGACAGGCCATGACATTAAAGCATTAACTAAATCTATTCTTAGAGCTACAAATTCCTACAGTTAAAGTTGGTGAATGCTGCACCTGAAAAATGGGCCTGCTGCTATGGTCACTCAGATCCATGGGTCACTCGCATAGCTGGTAAAGTATGTCTAAGTGCGGTTCAGTCAACCCCCTGGCCTTCATTACCGTAGGATGAGAATCAGCACAAAGGAGTCAATTTGCCCTGATTGCAGCATTGCAGGTGTTCGGCAAGTTGTGTTGTATTGTGCTCAGATACTTCCAGCCCTGTGCAGAAGCCTCATCCCCACTGCTGCCTCTCTCTTTCTTTCTCTCTCTCTCTCTCCAATCTCTCTCTCTATCTCTCTCTCTCACACACACACACACACAAACACACACTCACTCACACACAGGGCATCTGCCGCTCAATCACACTTTGGAATTGAATGTGACAGCATGTACCCTAATGGACACTCTGGAGCCCCCCCCCCACGCCCTGACTTACATAGGCTTTGGGCATAATCCAGCCTGACACACAGAAATGTGTTAAAGCACTAGTGATGCACCATCAAAAAGAAAAAAGAAGCTAGCTACCAAACTGTCCAGAAATCTCAGGCAAATCCATGCCATGCCTCATGTGACAAAACAGGTTTTCGTGAGAGATATACATAGTTTGTAGTTATTTGTGGACACATACACACAATGACATGTACAACTTGGAGGCATATGACTCCTCCATGACTATATATATATATATATATATATATATGTAGGGAAATGGAGAACATCTATTCATACAGCCCTGAACAGAGACAAAAAAAGATGTTAGTAAACTTTCCTCTCATATCTGGTCTACTCTGGTCTAGCATATAGCTATCATGTGAGGAGCATGCATGCTGAATGTTCTGAGATTCATGTCAGTGGAGGACGTGCACTTGGGTTACTTTATAATCGTAAAGACATTAATCACGCATGTAAAGGATTATCTCTCTACAGTGACTGCATACCCTCAGGTCTCAGTTAGTCATCTCCAGAGCCACAGAGAACTCAGGTGTACTTTAAAAATCAGAAAGAGCTCCATCCTTGAAGTGGCATCAGCACGAAAATTATGCTACATTCAGATGTTTTCTGGGTGTGGAAATTGCAAATTACTCGTGAATGGCCGAGCCTAACTCTGTTTCAATTAAAGTTAGCGACAGTCAATAATTTTGCATTTGGCGTCTCGCCTTCCGGAGTTAAAAGCATTAAGTTTTGGGAAATGAGTGGCTCACCGCTGAACCCAAAGCTCCACCAACTAAACCCTATTAAAGAGATTGCCATGCCTTCGCCTTACACTTGACAAAACGAGCACAGAGATTTTTAAATTAGCCCATGCATTAGTGACGTTAGCCTGCAATGAACTCTTCAAAAATTAAAAAAAAAAAAAAAAAAATCTCTGAACACTAGCATATGCCATCTAATAACGACAAGCATCTTAATTGTTGCAATTGGTTGAAATATCAATGCAATGAGTCATTTTTGTATGCACTGTTTGTTTTCTTATTTCTGAATACAGCTGTCTGTCAGTTCGTTTGGTTTCTGTAATCTACTTAAGTGTTGCACATTGTTCCCTTCTCGTAAGCATTGTGAAGTGCATCCCCTGCTTCATGGGAACAAGGTAATATGTAAACAGGCAGAGCTGAGATGTTTTTGTTAGCACATCCTTAAACAGCATGCAGCTGCCATTTATCCAGCTTAGCATGCTAATACATGTTAAAACATCACAAAGGGGTGCCTTTGCATGCCACACCACTTTATATATTTATATTTTACCCATTGGCTAATCATCATTTCAACTGTCAGCAAGACACAATCAGATCAAGTCAATGATAGATAGCAAAACTATCTATAACACTGAGCTAATGTCATAAGACACCACCACATTTCAGGTTCAGATCTACCTGCATGGCTGATAACTTTGTTTAGTTTATCTGAGGGGAGCCAGTGCCTATATCAGCTCTGGTCATCCAGTTGGAGGCCCAGCAGTCTGGGCAGGTCTGTTCTCAGGTGTGTGTCCAGAACCTGTTTTGCCCCCCTGAGGTGTTCTGATTGCTCTGAACTGATGACTCCTGCCAGTCTCTCTCCCTCTGTCTTCAGACTGAGCAATGTATCAGGTGTTTGACAGGGTTGGCCTGGGTTTGGCCAAAAATACACTAAAAAATGAAAAAAAAAGAGAAAAGAAATTTGGCGGAAGTAAATAAGTGCGAAGTGGCTTCAGGCGATGCAATAAACTTGTCTGACTGCTGATGTCAGCGTGTTCTTCTCCTCACTTTGAAAAGGTCCACTTTGCATCCCGAAAGCAGTTGTTCACTTGTTCTCATCCCCATGGTCAAGGACCCCTCTAGAGAGATAAGACATTTTTTTTTCCTTGGCAATGGTTGTAGGGGACAGGAGTTATTTCTGCATCACCTCATTAGTCTGATTAACTTCTCACAGCTTTCTCGGCTCCTTGAGAACAGCCAGCTCTTTGGAAAGAGCCTTCCAGAATATTAGACAGTGCCAAGCAGGGCTTAAAAACGAAATTATTTTTCAAACTTTCCGTTCCGAACGGTTCAGGTAGGCCTATGTTTAACGTTTTCGTTCTTGCATGCGTTCCGCCACCAACATACCGGTCCTGAACGCAAAATATCGTTCGTTCTTAAAGTTCCGGCAGTGTTTGGCGGGCCTATCAAGTCTATTTTTGTGGACTTTACCTTAGAATAGACATACTCATTATTTCCCCTTGATTTAGCCTATACCGTAGCTATGCCCAAAAATAATAAATCACAGGCGGCATCCAAAAACATTCAGATGGGCTATCCATCCCATAGCCTACAGACTTACTGTAGGCCTAACCTATGCCTATAAATCATTTCTTATCAAAAATATTTCTGGATACGTGCTAAACTCCTTACCTGGTTGTTTTATCCATATGGAGATCTTCAAAGGCTTGCGCTATAATTCCAACCCTGTTTATAAACAAACCTGTCTGTTGCTGACAAGGCCTATCTCAATTTTCCCGTTTAACTCTTCTACATAGAATAGGCTATAATTGCGCAAACATTTCAAATCCCGACTTTAAAACGACAAGGCGTGGACAGGCAAAATAGGCTATTACGCATAGGCTACAAACAATTTCCAAATCAGTTTCAGTAGCCTACGCTACGAGCTGGCCTAAGATCCGAAGTGGCAGACGGATAGGTTACATTACAACAGCAAGACAAAATATACACATTTGGACCAAAGGTCCATTTATTGTTTTGTTTTTTTCAAACTGCAGAAATCAAATTATTAGGCTGTTTGCCTACAATCAAACGAGTAGAACACTTAGGATGTGCTTTTGTGAAATTTTATAAAATATATAGAGAACGAAAAAAAAACGTTATTAACCGGTTTTGTGGATTTCAGAATAACGTTTCTGTTCCGGAACAGTTGAAGACCATTTTGTTTTCGTTTCCGTTTCCTCTCCTCGTAAAATTCCGTTCGTTTTCGGTTTTCGTTCCTTAAACCGGTTCGGAGCCCTGGTGCCAAGGCAGTGTGGTGTGGGGGGGGGGGGGGGGGGGGATTTGAAACTGCTTCCAGAATCTGTGAGTAAGATCCATAATAGACAACATGAATATGGAATATGCCTTGCCATTTGGCTTCATATCACAAGGCTAAGCATAGAGCCGTAATATAATATAATGAAAACGACAGCTTGCCCTTTCTGTGGACTGGTCCAGTTACCTCTGAGCTCTGTAACATATATCTGCAACACCTTGATTGCATCCATTACCAGGTTACAGTAGAAAGTGTTAAATGAATCATGGCAAATACGGTTTCACCTGCTGATGGCTGATGAATAACTGTTTGAATTTGGTGTTGTAGCTTAAGTGTTTATGAATGAAACACACAGTAGGTGTAAATGTCTTCTGACAGGTTGATAACAGAGGCTTAGCAGAAGAAAAAAACATATAACAATCATGATATGCAGTTTGTTTCATAGGCCTAATAGTTGGGGGCCTACTGGTTAGCGCTTCGGACTTGTAACCGGAGTGTTGCCGGTTCGAACCCCTACCAGTAGGAAACGGCTGAAGTGCCCTTCAGCAAGGCACCTAACCCCTCACTGCTCCCCAAGCGCCACTGTAGCAGGCAGCTCACTGCGTCGGGATTAGTGTGTGCTTCACCTCATTGTGTGTTCACTGTGTGCTGAGTGTGTTTCACTAATTCACGGATTGGAATAAATGCAGAGACCAAATTTCACTCACAGGATCAAAAGAGTATATATACTTATACTCCTTATATACAGTTAAACAGTTGATCAAAATATCATTATTTGTTTTATTTTTTCTTTGGTTACACTTATCTTGACAGTATTGACATAAGAGTGACATGGCACTGTCATGAACGTGTCTTAAACAAGTCATAAACGTTTATGACATAACGCTTCTGTCATTAAGTGTCATTCGGTTTTAACAAGTTAGGGTTAAGATTAGGGTTTGGTTTAGGGTTAGGGGCTAGGATTAGGGTTAGGGTTCATGTGTCATGACAGTGTCATGTCACTCTTATGTCGATACTGTCAAGTAAAGTGTTACCCTTTCTTTTAATCTACAGTACATGCATGGAAGGATGAAAAAATATTTCACGACAACTCATCATTGACAATTCTTAAATGTGCATACCTTCAGTTATACAGGGCTTAAAGTGTTCAGGCATCGTGCCTGAATTCAGGCGTGAGCCGGTATGTTTAAGATTTGAAAATAGGTTGGAAAATAGGCAATGAGACTACAGCATACAGAATTTGTAGAGTTTATTATTGTTCTTTGTGTTAACACTATTTAAGTAAGACTGGTTAAGTAAGTTGCATCATCTATTCATAGCATATGTGTTGGGAGTGGACAAAAACTTAAGTGGGTATTACAACTATATCAGTTATTATGATGTTCATATTGTATCTGGAAACTGTGTTGGTAGGCTGTTACTAAGTTTAATGCTTATCTGAAGTATTTCCTCTTCAACCAGGTCAGCTATATTTCTAAACTCAAATACCCGCCTGTTACAAATGTTAATAATGATGTGCTTTTTTGAGATCACAATGTAACATATTATATGATGTCCTGCCGTGGTCCAGTTTTCTGCCCGCAGTAAAATGTTGTTCATATGGTGTTTTTAAATGGCGTCATTTTTAAACGAAATGTCAATCTGAGGTTGAAAATGATGAAAAATATATTTTGTGCCAACAAATGGTATTAATGCCACCCCAAGGTGCTGCTAAGTTTAGTCATTGATAATAACATACTATCATCACATTTTGAGGTAGACAAACATGTATGTGGATAATATCAGTTGCCCTGATCTTGAAACTAGTAGCCAAAGACTTGAGGGTAATGGTTAAAACTGTTATAAATCTTAGTTTCTCAACAGATTAATGTGCAAAAGAAGGACCCAGTTCAGGAGGGAGGGCCTATCTGTTTTTTTCTGCTAATTCACTTATTTTTCCAAATGCAAATTAAGTGTAGCTTTACAGGGCGCAGAAGTGTGGGAAAAAACCTTTCATCACCCTACAGTAAATCTCTAACCTCTTATGAAGGAGGCATATGGATGTGAATGCCTATATGGAACAGATGTCTCCTTTGGCTCAGCACAAGGCAATGTGCATATGGAAATGATGGTAGTTTATAATGAAGGTAATGAAGTATCTGTTGCTTAAAGGAAGAGCTGTGAGCACACTGACGGCCATGGTAATTAAGCAATGGCAAAGAAAACAAGGACCTTGGCCCAGGCTTTGCCGTGTTTGCAAATAAAGACAGTCCTGCCCACCAGTGTGTCAGAGAGATTATGCAGTGAATACGCCTCAGCGTGAGTGACAGCAAAGCACATATGCACAACCTCCCTAATTAGATTATAGCAATCTCAAGCAGAAAGTTCCACAGCTTAATAGAAAAACAGAGTACATTTTGATACCTCTCTCTCTGTCTCTAGGGTGCTGATGCCTTGTAGAACTGTCTTGCATCAGGTGGCATGTTGAGAATTCCTCAGCTTTTCTTTCTTTTTTTTTGCTATTTTCTATTTAATATAAATTCTCGCAACACCATCATTAACCACATCCAGTAGTTGCAGTGATTAGAATTTTACAAGCATGAGGGTAATTATCTTTGGAGCCTGCTGAAATTCCTGTCAAGTAAACACACACACACACACACACACACACACACACACACAAATGTGCTCCGGTCTCCACGCCTCTCCTGTGTGACTTGGCAAGAGCGTGTCAGGTTTACAGGTTTCGTCACATGACCGCCACGGTCAGTCAGTGTATGCATGTCTCCAGCGTCCAGTACAAGTGCTGCTCAGATCAGCTCTCTGGTGCCTCGCATTGCTAAACAGGCAAAATTGCAACACTCCATTTCCAGCAGCGTTCGCCTGAAACTGTTCAGTGCAGGAGGATTAGCCTCATAACTCCCCGTGGCGCTTTCACTTGGGGAGCTTGGTCTGCAGCACAGCCTGCAGCCTCCACAGAGTTTCCGAGGGTCTGAATGAGTTAGTGAAAGGCTGAGGACATGTTTGTTTTTCTTTCCTCAGTGGTAAAGCAACATACATTTTTAGACAAAGGCAAAAGCCTTGAAAGCTTTGAAATCAAATGTTCAAGTACCTTTTGTTCACATGAAGTGTGCCCATAATATATATATAAAAAAACTAAACTATGAATTAGAAGTCTTGTATAAAATAGCGGTAAAAACACCTATTCCTGGGCTGATACCATGTACAAAATACTGACCAGCAAAATCATTAGCCCCTTCCTTAAGCAATGATTAAGTTCAAGCAGACGACACTACGGCTAAAAAAGCATTTTTACCTGTTGTAATTGCTGAACTGCTGAATTGCTGTACGACATACTGTAATATAAGCTATCATTTGTTGCCTATGCAATTGTCTAATGGAAGTTAGTTATACTATAAGGAGAACTTTGATACTATGATGAGCCAAATCGGTTCAGTGTCACAGTTGCAGCTGTATTTTATGCATCATAAAAATCATTATTTCCCCCCCAAGGTGATTTAATGCATGACATTTTTTGCTAACAAGCCTCTTAAATCTCTCCCTAAACTTTCTTTGATGGCATGACTTCTGGAATGATCTTCATCTCTGTCATTATCACAAGAACAGTCCATAAGGAGCATGCAACAAGGCATGTCACGTGGTGCTGAGACAGTGAATCAATTTGGTCCACTAGTCCTGTTGCTTTTCCACGCTGACCTCTCTGGGGTGCTATTAAAAGGGATGACTGTGCATGAAGGTATTTTAGTGGCGCTCATAATGGATGGTGATTGCTCAAAGATGAGGCTTTTTATGCCCGTTCACCATCAAAGCAGTTGAGGTTGACCTTCAAGACCATCAGCTTAGCCCTTACCTTTTAACAGGGCAGCTGTTGACATTTAAGAGATGCTTGTGTTATTCTGCTCCTACACGTCTGCTTTCACAGCCACAGACAGGACTCTGACCTCTGCTGAGACTGGGAACGTCAGACTTATGGCTTTATGTGTTCTGTACTTGGGACAGGAGCACTGATGAATGATTTGGGCAGACAGAACAGACCAATCAGTGACCAAGTGATTTAATAAATGAAGGGTATTGAGACACAGCTGGAGTATATCATATGTTATCATAAACATGATAACATCATCATATCTTACACTGGGATAGTAAAGCATTGTGATATAGTGGTCTGGAAATAGAGGAAATAAAACCTCAAATCCTCTATGGCTGACACCGAGACAAGACCTACTGTAGTAAAATTCCGAGATAAGGCCAAGACCGTGCAACTCTAGCACACACACACACACACACACACACACACACACACACACACACACACACGATTCTTGTGTTGATAGTATCAGTATGCACATCTCCCTTCTGTAACTCCTACGCTAGCTCTTCATACATACTCTTCCTCTCCAGTGCATTTGCATAGGCCTCTCAAAGAGAGACCAGGCCTCTCAAGCTCAGAATAATCGCACTGTCTAACAAAGCACCAATTAACATCCAGCCGTTTCTGGTCCACATGGATATTTTCCCAGCCAGATGGCGTGGCTCCCTGCGTACCCCACCCTCTCCCCCATCACCCCCCACTGGGCCCTCTCTCAGCAGGGGTGCCCACTTGCTGGGCGTTGGCTTCTGCCCCCGCGCCAGTTCCTCCTCATGGAAACAGTGATGGTGATGGTAGGGATGCTGGAGAGTTGAATTGTAATTTTTAACACATTTTATCCGTTTTTTTTCTCAGAATGTACTGTAGACCAAATATGCAAATATGTACTTCTAAAATGTTAGGTTCCTTTCTGATTTTCTTTTAATCAAATTGTGTAAATATGTGTGTCTAGAAATGGTCAAGTGTGAAATGGTAGGTATAGTTCAAAAGGACAGCACATACCTGCTGAACACTTCCTACAGAAGCACGTCATAAGAGTGTGTTGAATGGTTTTAGCCATTTTTGTATGTGATAGACATAATTTACTTTCTGTATTTATACCTTTGTTGTATAGACCCTTTCATCAATAAAAGCAAAAACAATGCTTGAACGTTCTATTTGGGCCCCAATCTACTTCCTCTACATTAAGATAACATATGGAATGTTAAAAAGGAAGTCTTGTGGGGCCAACTATGATGCTGATAATGGAACTCTCTTGAAAGGGTCTATAGCTGTGTGTGTAATGAGATGTTTCATGTGTGTAGTATAGCTTCGGAAAACAGTGATGCTCCTGCATGCTAATTTAGAGAATATGAAAATTGAGCATCAACCTGCAGTCTGGATGCAATCTCAGTGAATGTGTGTGCAGGCCAACTTTCACATGTGTGTGAATGCTACTGTGTGTGAGTTTCTGTCTGTGATGTTTGTGTGCACCATTGTGTACGTATGTTTTAGTTTAGAATATGTGTGAACTCATCTTTCTATCAAGTGGATTACACTCCCCAAAGCTCTGAAGTTTTCTCCTTTAGGAGATACACACAGTAGTTTGACCGGTCATCTGTCTGTCTTTGGAGCACGGAACCCCCTCCTGTGCTGACAGGCCGGTTCTGAACGTGTCCGTAGGGCACTGGAACCTTTCTGCCATGTCCAACACTAAGAGGCCCAGCAGCGCAATGCCAACTCAGCAGTCATGATGAAACAGATCAAGGTGTAAACAACAGTTACAGCAACAGCACGGATGTTTCTGTTAGTCACGGTGATTCAGTCACGCACACTCTAACACAGCTGTATTTAAATGGGCATTCTTGTGTTGTCTTTTTGCATTAATAACACACACACACACACACACACACACACACACCAAGGCCTTGGTGATAACAGATGAACCTGTATCTAGTATCCCTAGATCCAGATGAATGGTGACTGGCGACTGGACTATGTAAGTGTCATCCCTAAAAATAGAGCCAATGGACTCTGACCAGCAGTTACCTAATTATTGAGGTTTTTAGAACCCCGAGTAGCAAACAATGCAAATGAAATCACTGTGGGATTATACACAGTATACAGTGATGTTGATTTTATTAATACAACTTGAAAAACCTCTTCAACAATATGATACTAATAATTAGATAATGTTCTCTCTTTCTCTCTCTCTCTCTCTCTCTCTCTCTCTCTCTCTCTCTCTCTCACACACACACACACACACACACACACACACAAACATACACACACACATATTTACAAACAGCCTTAAAACACACTTCTGACATAGACAAAGAGTGAGTTCTAAATAAATAATCAGCATCCCCATCTGTCATGCTGTTTGACCTGTTGGTGCCAGCCGAGCGTGGGGTCTGAGGCCACAGACATCTCCTGTTAGTGGCATCTGCTCGCGCACACTCCCAGTAATCCACTCCGTGGCTAAGCTAATATGATCAATGTCACATAAACCCACAAAGTGCCTTATGCTGCCCAACAAGATAATTCCTCTAAACCTCTCTAAAAAGGCACCGAGGCGGGAAGCCTGTTCCGAGGCCCTTCCCTGAACGCCTGGTGCATCCATCTACTGACACTGGTGATTTGAGAACTTTTGTCAAGCTCTGGACGGTCTGAAATATTTATTTAAGGACTCCATGCTGAGTAAAGACAGATATAATGCCAACACTTGTCCATCTAGTCCTGGGCCTACGAGGAACCCAAAAAATAAGGCAGATTAAAATGTGTTCTTTATTCAGGAAACATGTTCATAGCCAATGTGAGAGTGGTGAAATGATTTCTATGGCTTTTGTGCACAATTCTTTGTAACCACACAAAGGCTGTCTGCACTGCTTGCTATTATTGCTGGTTTTCTGCCTAGCATGATGATTCCCTGTTATTACACTGTAACTACACAGATATTCACTTGCTTCTCTCCTTTCAAACACTCCAATCCATGATCAATGAGCTGCTGATCTGCTATTCATTCTTTTATTTTATTTTTTACATGCCGCTCCATCCGGCATGTTTTGTCTCAATGTCTTGTATGTGGAATGCTTTGTGTTGCACTCTGTAAATAAATACTTACTTACTTATTTACTTACTTACTTACTCCAAATGATTACAAAGTCTAGTTTCTGTAAACATAAGCAATAGTACAAATACAGAATTATATAGGGTAATGCTTTATAGTAAACTGTATAATATTTACAACTCCACATGCTTTTGCCAGATATATACTGTAATATAGTGGTTTGTTGTTCAATTATCTCACTTACAAATGCCTCACTGAAGCAGTCTGAATTGAGCATTCCACTAGGATGGGATCATAGATGCATGTTCATCATTAGATTACTTTAGGAGATCATTTCCATGACATGTTCACATGTGTACAGCTATTTTAGTCAACATGATCAATGCCTGCTGCACATCTGTGCCTTACAGGTTTCAGAGACACTCCTCTCTCTCTGTCTTTCTCTCTCTCTCTCTCTCTCTCTCTCTCGCTGGCTGTCTGTGTGTCTCTGTGTGTGCATGTTAGAAAAAAGAGGGAGCGAGAGAGAGAGAGATGCAGACTCACAAACATCTGACTGAAGAATGGCTCTGTGTGAAATCTCAACAATATGGAGCAGAGCGTTGTTTTATTTCCCTCTCTGCAGAAAAGCAAATGTTCAGGAAAGCATTTCTCTTCTTTCACATCAATTAGCACCCTTAAATTAGCAATGCACTCATGTGTGAAAAGAGGTCTCCAATCTATCGTCAGGGAAAGGGAAAAGAAGCTTTCTGTGTAATAAGCTCAGCATGAGGGCCAGCCTCCCTATAAGCCACGCGCACTTCTGCATGGAGGAAAATAAATCTGCATGTTTTTTGTTGATTATCAAACAAAACATTGTCTTTCGATTGCACAGACATCCTTGATGGAGTCTAAAACCGAATACATAGATGCAGATGCTTGGATTCCCATCTCAAAAACTCACTAGCAGGCCAAAAAAAAAATAATGAAAATACTGAAGGAATTTATGAAGATCCTCTCACAGTAGGAGGATATTTAATCACAGCAGATTCTACATTAAGTAGTTTAAAAATATTAACCATGACTGGCGGCTGTCCTTAATGTTGTGCTCAAACACTTGGAAGTGAAAGCTCAAATTTACTTGGCCATCCGATTAAAAAAGAGAACATATTCAGGACATATCCATATCCATTTGCCAGAGGTATTTGTGTAAGAGTGAGTCAGATTCTAGTGTTAGATGACATAAGCATAACAGAGGCTAGCATAAATAGTTATACAAAAACTGTTCAATTGCTTTTTCATCAACTATTGTGTGAAGTTTGGAAATTGAAGCTTTAGGCGTAGTTAGTGTTTGGGCCAAGATATCACATAATTACCGGTAAGGTTGGCCTACAGTGCACTCTGTAGTATTTCAGTTATTTGCTCCCTTTTAGGGGCAGCCGTGGCCTACTGGTTAGCGCTTCGGACTTGTAACTGGAGGGTTGCTGGTTCGAATCCCGACCAGTAGGCATGGTTGAAGTGCCCTTGAACAAGGCACCTAACCCCTCACTGCTCCCCGAGCGCCACTGTTGTTGCAGGCAGCTCACTGCGCCGGGACTAGTGTGTGCTAAGTGTGTTTCACTAATTCACGGATTGGGATAAATGCAGAGACCAAATTTCCCTCACGGGATCAAAAGAGTATATATACTTACTTATACATACTGATGCATTGTAATTGTACTGGGCAAGTGAAAGCACATTATGAGCGCATTTTATAAGGTTTGATTTTTTTATCTTCAATATAGAATTGTGTAGATAATGCATCTGATTGTGGTTCTCTCAATGTATGTTTAATGTCATAGAGCATATGCCCCAGTGTGTAGACCTAAATGTCTCAATCTCGTTTCTTTGAGACTGAGAGACAGTTGGTAGACATTACTGTGAACTGCTAACTGAAAACAAATGACTACAGGGTCAGACGGTGTGTAAACGTGGTCATTTTTTATTTGCGGAGTGATCAGAGAGCACAGGCCAAGGTTGTTTATTCTTGTCGTATTCCAGCCCTATGACCTCCTCTAGTCTCAAATCCCAGACTAAACTCCCAGCAACACAATAACTCTTACACTGTGTGTGATAACAGCATAATAAACATCTCAACATCTCTATCTATTCTGCTTTATCTATCTCTCTCACATACAGACACACAGAAATGCATACACACATGAAAACACACACACACACACAAACACACACACACACACACACACACACTTAATATGTCATTTCACAAACAGAATAAGAGAGGCCTCCACAAAGCCACTTGTGGAGGGAGTATCTTCTCCCTGGGTGAAAACAGAACACATAGACCTACAGTATATATCTTTGGTGTATCTTAAAAATTGCCTTGGGCTTACGAGAACACTAAAGGAGAACAAAGGTCAACCTCACATATAGAAACATATATGTATGTCGAATGAGATTCATGTTGAATTGTACTCTCTCTCCATGACTAATGCCATCACTGGGAGGACTGAGGGCAAAATTGGCTCTGGATTTGGAGAGCAACAAACACATTTCCCCTGATGTCTAAGCATAAGCTAAGCTGTTGATTGCATAGGCCCCCCAATTCAAGCACCACTGCTTTTCCTCCAGTACTTAGTATATAAGTGTTAGTGTTATTTCAAAACACGTCTCATGCATGTGAACACAGCGCTCAGTTTTTCCTCCATATTCGGCTGCCTTGTGTTTACGTTCCCCACTTTCTGCCTGCCAAAGAGAAAATTAAAGCATTCATTACCGAATGGGATTAATAATACATCATCATGACTAAAACAGCACACAAACTAACACCAGAGGAATGTTTGGCTGTGCTTGACGTGGGTTCTACCTCCCTCCCTCCCTCCCTCTCTCCATCCTGATTTCTGTTTCCTTCTCTCTTAATATTCCCTCAACAGCAGTGCAACCCAAACAGGCCAGGCCAGCCCTGGGGTATTGGTCCCCTCCTCCTGCTTCATTTGTAGCACGTCACTACTGCTTTGGATTCCTCCGCTGACACCCATGTGTTTACATGCCAGAGCGATCCATCACAGCTGGAGATACACATGTAGCACTGCCGCCGCTACCACCACCGCTCCTGCCACCGCCGCCGGGGCTGCTGGGATTTCTGACGGCTGGTCAGTTAGTGGCTTCGCGGAACTCTGCCTCTGGCGGTCTCCATCACTCTCTGATGAAAGAGCGGCTTCGGAGAGGAGGTCGGTGGAATGCTCGGAGCTCCGGCGCGTGGCTGGCCTCCTCTGGGGTATTCTTACCGCCTTTGCATAGAATATGGGCTAAATGGATGTCTGTCTCTAACCTTCAGGCCCACTCTTTCACAATAAAACCCAGTGCAGGGGATTTACGCAATAGAGTGTAAGATTGGCAGTCCATTTGAAGTCGAGTCACAGAAAACGCCTAGTGAAAGGACAGAGAGAGTTTATGTAATTTATCTACATTGTCTGAACGACTATGGAGTGTATACCTTAATACAAATGGGAGGGTATACTTTAAGTCCCACTAAAAAGAGTGCATTCTGGAGGCGTTGACAAAGGTACACAAAGGGTGTTAATTAAACTGTGTCTCCTCTCCTGTTTAATTTTTAATTTGCCCAATGACTGCTACCAACAGTAATTTCAAATCGCCAAGAGGGCAAGCTTGTATCTGTTGCAAAGTAAGAATTTCTGGAGGTTCAAAAGAGTCTAAAATGCATAAATTTAATTAACATTGAGGCATTTCATTAAAAAGAAGAGCTGTTTCTCTCACAGAAAAAAATATTTTGGGATATGATGTCACTTTCATGCACAGTTGCTTTTTCTCATGTATTCAGCTAAATATTATACATTTTGCTCATGATGGTTGTACAACAAATCCTTTTTTTCCTGACTGTAGAAGTCTGTGTGAAGACTTTGATTCCATTATAGTTCCATGTATGTGCCAGACTCTCTCTGTCTGTGTCTGTGTGTGTGTGTGTGTGTGTTTGTGTGTGTGTGTGTGCGCGCACGCGCGTGTGTGTGTGCGTGAGTCCGTGTGCATGCGTCTGTGTGTACTACAAGGTCAACATAAAGAGTTCCCCATTTCAAGAACTACAGTAAGCTCTGAAAATTAAACCCAAACAACCACACATGCACATATGCATCCATGCGGAAAGAAGTATTACCTTGGGATTTCAAGAAGCCAGTCAAAAAACCCATCCATTCCAATACATCATGATTCACGCTTATATATATTTCTGGTAGCGCCATAAAAACTGCATAACAATAACAAATGGTTGCAATGGTTGCAATCTAAGTAACGTCCCCTGATTCATTTATCACATGAGTAGAGATTGGCCTTGCCGAGAGCATTTCTCTCTCTCTTTCTCTCTGTCCCTCTCTCTCTCTCTACCTCTCTTTCTCAGCGATAAGCACAAATAAATGTATTTAATAAAGATGACAAGCAATTTTAAATGCCACAATTTTCTGTCTCAGAAGATTTCTTTTTGTAAGAAACCTTGGGAATAGCACATGATGTTGAAGACTGGCTTTGAACAAATGATACTGTACACAGTATCAGAGTAACGTTTAATACATAAACCAGACACTGTGTGGTCAGTTAGTTTGATTGCACAGATATAAATAAACTGTTTGTCACATTTAGGTTCATTACATAAAGTGCATTGTGAAAGTATGTGTTTAAATAATGACTGTTCAAATAATGTTCAAATTAATACACAGCCATTACAACTTCTCAGATCATGAAACTAAACTTGTTTTGGTGATACATGACTTTGTCAGAGAAGAAATGTTTTCACAAAAGACACTTTAATACCTCTCATAAATAATCTAAATGACACTGTATATCACATTTACAGCAATGTCCATTTTCCACTAATGACAACAAGACTGTAATGATGAGAAGCACGAATGGAAATGACTCCGACCGGACTCCTCCAGCTGTTGGCAAATGAAGATAGCATGCTGGAGGGGTTCAGTGGGGAACCATGAAAAACGTGGTGCTTTATTGAGCTGGGACCTCCAGAACCTTGGGCTGCATTCTAAGAGTTCCACAGGCCCCTGCTTAGCCAAGGGCAGGAAAACAGCCAAACTGCCCTCCCCAAACACACAAACACACACACACACACACGCACACACACACACACACACACACACACACACACACATACATGCACACGGAAACATAGCCCACCTACACACACACACACACAACACAAAAGAAGAGACTATGATGTGCGAGTGTGCTGTCTACATTAAATACATGGGAGATGCCAGGAAGTCAGAGAACTTCCTGACATCCCTGTCAGCTTTACCCGCACTGATGCTCACCCGCAACAGTTAGAGCCAGGGTGGGGGGAGATTCTTCCCTGGCATATATTTTAATGTAAATTATACTTTATCCTTCCTCGCCGATAATTACTTTCTTTCCTTCATCTTTATCTCAGTATTAGCTTCCTGTCAACTTTTTTTCACTCTGTGGATTTGCTAAGGTGTATTAGTTCAAAGAAATGAATGCAGAGGACAGCATCATACCATTAATTTTTATCTGAGTTTACTAACCACCGAAAATATCATGCAATAAACTACTTTTCATAAAGAGGGACAATAATACAATCACACTTCTGAAACTGAGAAATCGGGGCCATAGTAAAGGAAACAGACAGGGGAAAAAGCCGGACCTTCTCCCTGAAAAAGTCAACATTTCTCAATTTCTACCTACAACATCTACGGGGCATTATTTCCACACCATACATTTATTCATGGAGTTTGTGCTCTTTCTATATCATTCCCTCCGAGTCCAGATTAAGCATGAGGTGAGACGGAGACAGAGCAGAAAGCTGGAGGGCATTCGGACTGTGTCTGAGCTCCAGTGGTATCTTAACGTACTTCTCTTTCTCTGCTCCTCATTGTTGAACACTGTTGGCCTGTTTGCTTAAGGGAAGAACATGGGCAAGGTAATCCATGGGTTCTGTGGGAAGTACTTTAGGCATATGTGTTTGTGTGTGTGTGTGTGTGAGAGAGTGAGAGAGAGAGTGTGTGTGTGTAAGAGAGAAAGAGAGAGAGTGAGAAAGAGAAAGAAAGAGAGAAAGTCTGTGTGTGTGTGTGTGTGTGTGTGTGTGTGTGTGTGTGTGTGTGTGTGTGTGTGTGTGTGTGTGTGCATATGTGTGTGTGTGGTTGTGTGTGTGTCTATGTGTGTGTAAACAAGCCCCAGTCTGAAATTCATACAATTATCCATACACACTCCTTTCAGTCATTCAAACATATCAGTGAGAGACTCGTTTAAAATTCTCCCCAAGTCTCCTTCCCTCATTCCCATAGTGCCACATGGAACAGCCTGAGAGTACAGTCTCCGTGCCTTTCCATCACATTCTGACAGCTTACTTAGTCAGATGTACAGACAGTCTATATGCAGTCACCCCAACCAGTCAACATGATATAGTCTCCTGAGTGCTAGAGACGTTTCTGTGGGATCACTAACACGGAGCTGTTAGTCCTAGATGAAGTTGTTATTTGGGTGCAAGTTCTGACGTGCGTTCGTTAGTTTTATATATTTATATATTTGTGCACACTCAAGTCTATGGGTAGCATAAGCTGGGCACAGATCTGTGCTGCAGCAGATACCTCAGCCTGCTGCCTTCTGACACTTAGCACCTGATGACTCATTGCGTCCCCTCAGGCGAAGAGCGATTATGCCATCTATGCACTCAGAGAGAAAGAGAGAGAGAGAGAGAGAGAGAGAGAGAGAGAGAAGGGGGGAGAGAGTGAAACAGAATGTCACCCTTCTCTCTTTTTTTCTTTCCCTCCCTCTGTCCCTCCATCTGGGACAACCCATGCCTGTTTATTTATTCCCCATATGAGCCTGGGGACCCTCACTAACAACCCACTCGTCACCCAGGTGTGGCAGCCGACTCGGGGCGAGAAGCAGAGCAGGTGCGACCCACAGTCACCTGTTCTCCAGAGGAGCTCTGCTCTCAGTCCCAGCACACTCTGACCGGGCTGTTGTCCATTCTCCACACCAGTGACAGCAAGCTCTGGATTCCTTACGATACCTGAGCTGGTTTGGATGCAGTGCATCAACAACAAACGGTTTTGCAACACATCCATCCACAGAGTTTAGTGATAGTCCAGATCAGCCTTATTGGTAGTCCAGAAGCAAATCATTTAGATCCTGGTCAGAGATAGTTAATGTCCAGTTCTGATCCTGCATGGACTTCAAGATTCCAAATCAGCCTGATTGATGGGTCAGTGTAAAATGTAAAACGTTTGATCCAATGCCCTGATGCATGTGTAATTACAACAAGTGTCCACCTTTGCACAGGTCGTCCAACTGTAATGGTTGGTACAAGTGACTGTGCTAGCCAGTGCTCAACCTGCTTCTGTCACTCTCTGCCTGTATGCCTTTAGAGTGGCTTGCCACATTAGCTGTCTGCACTCAAGTGTGACGATTCCTCCTCTCTGGCCCACACTGTGTTTTATATTCCTCTCACTCCTCTGAATAGAGTGGTGTGAATATAGTGCGACTCAAAATGTCACTGAATTCCCTTCATCCCTCCATAGTAGCCCACACCTCCCTCCGTGGTATTTAGAAGACAGGCTGTAACCCCTACACAAGGACCTTCTCACATCAGACCCCACACTCCACAGACTCTGCACTTACTTACACAATGGAAATTTGGGACTTTGGAAATTGTTGGAATAAAGTCAGCCATTGTTTGACACCAAGGTTCTCTAGTGGTCACTGTCTATGTTATGGACGTATAGTAAAAATATGCAACATCAGTAACTCATGGACAGTAAAAATAGCCCAATGTTCTTTCAAGCATCATAGAATATTTACTGTATTACTAACAAATACAGTATATAGCAGTTAAATACTAGCCTGGCCAGGTCCTAGATCTCCTTTCATGGAGATACTAGTCTGGAACACCATAATTCACTAACATTTCCATCGGTCCACAAAAGACCGGCCGAGAGGGGATGACACTAGTTTCAAAATCGAAAGGGACTGTGGTAAACAGTAGGTTAAGAAGTTAGTTAGGAACGCCTATTAACAATTGCAGTCAGAAGAATGTGTTTTACTTACAGCAACTGACTGCGGTTGCTGTTTATTGTGAGTTTGTAAAGTTTAGGCGAAGTAGAAAGTAATGTTAGGAATCTCTGATTAATGTGATTGGTTAGGCTGGACCAATGACTCAATCCTGAGTCCCTAGACTCATGTCACAAAGTTTTAATTCGGCTAGATAAAAATACCATTCTGTATTGAAGTTTATGTTATGTTATTTCTATTTGTTTGGTATATAATGTATTCAATATATCTTTCTAGCTGGTAAATGGTTGCACAGTTTATGCTCTGTATGTATTTTATAGGAAGTGATATAATATTTCACCCTTAACAGACTATCTGGAATATACTTTATCTCCAGGGTTTAGTGCTCTTTAAACTAAGATGTTGCAACATTCTATATGTTAAGAATTGCATTTTGAATTTGGAACATTAACGCATCACTTCTCTGCTGGGATCAGTAGGCAAAAGGAGCAGGCAGCCAGGTAGAGGTGCTGCAGAGACGAAAGCCATAAGAAAACTATGTTTAGTCACACAGAGATAATGATCACATGGACGCCATGTCTCAGGAAGTCCCCACCCGCTCTATGGAATTACTCAGCGGGGACTAGTTAAGGCACATTAACATTGTATGACCCGATCTATTTATGTCTGCCTCAACCACCTTTGTTCCAGACGCAAAACAGCAAGGGGGGTCGAGAGAGGGGGCGTTCAGTTCAGACAGGTGCGCTGGAGCCATGTGCATGGAGCACATCTAACGGAATATTTCCCTCTGTCACAATAAAAAGAAACAATAACGGAGGAAGCACACCATCCATTTAGTATGGTTTCTCCGTGGCTACATGAACTGGAAAAGTACTATGGAAAAAGATTCTTGAGTCAGCAGTATGAAGTTGAGCAGATCATTTGAAAGCTAGAGCAGTTTAAGCAAAAGTCTCCATCATTAATTTATTACCTCAGACCAATAGCTGGTCTACAGTAGCTCTGCCTTTGATGAAACCTACTTGCATTCATCTTCCATTTTTGCATGACCCATGGCTCAAAACGGATTCATGATATCTTAATGTTGCTGCCCTCCACCGCTTCATGGTGTCTGATGGGATAGGCTGGCAGACACCCCAGCTGGCCTCCTTTGACTGGACCTGTCCACTCACCTCATCTCACCTCCACACGCTGACCCATATTTTTCACATTGACATTTCTTTAAGCGTGCTATGTTTTGTCATAGGATAAAAGCTTAATCCATTTCTGTCTCATGTTTGGGATAAGCCTCATTAACAGGATCCTAATGTTGCTGAGATTAGTTCACAAACTGCATGAATTGAAATACTTTGAAATTACTGATACAACTAATATATGTCATGTTATGGTTTCATACAATTTTTTATAATACTGACTCGCTATATGACACTGTGAGCAACTGAATTCATCAAATCGATATCCAACCTAGGGACAGAAGAATGTTTTTGGCCTTGATTGGTCTCAAGTTAATTCAGCTTAGTGACGTCTTTTAGCACCTTTTAGTTCATAACATATTGTATTGCCTCTGTATCAGCAAAAATATTCCACTATTCCACAAGGATAGGTTGATAAGTTAACAAAAAGAGAAAGAAAATATAGTTGCAAGCAGTAATGTGGGGGACTAGCAGTACTAGCAGGAAAGGCGTTGCCATGGCATGAGCAAGGACTCACAGCAACTTGCATGGAAATTGAATAAAGAATGGCTGAGATATAAGCACAGTGTTACAGTGTCCCTAGAGGCCAAATTACACCAATGTCCTTGTGCGTTCTCAGAATCAGCTACCATGTCCCTGTACTTAGTTTGGACTTCATACACCAAATCGTTGCTTAGATGTGAGCTCACTTTCTTTATTACAGCACCCCTAGAGGCCAAATGAGACCACTTTCCTTGCATGTCCTCACAATCAGCTACTATGTCCCTGTATGAAGTTTGGACTTCATACATCAAAGCATTGCTGAGATACGACCTCACTTCCTGTATTGCAGCGCCCCCTATAGAGGCCAAATGATGCCAATTTCCTACTATGTCCTCACAATCAGGTACCAAACCTATACCAAGTTTGGACTTTCTACATCAAAGCGTTGCTGAGATACGAGCTAAGGCAAATCGCTAATTTCGTGCTCATCATCATCAGAGACTGGCTGATCTACTGCTCAGAGGCTACAATTTTTACTGTAGCCACACAGATCAAGCTTGGCTTTTGTTATCAATATTTGCATAATATTCGCAAAGTCTATGAATCGCAGTGTTGGATGATACAAAATAGCTAATATTTTAATTAATTTAATATGTTGTTTGCGAATAGGTTGACAATGCTAACGTTGCTAATCATTGCTATCTCTCTTCCCAGTTGCCAGTTTTTTTACCTGGCCTTTTCAGTCCCTCCTGGCCTCTTTATACCATCCATCCTCCCTGAAGCTTATCGCTACGGTAGGGCCGGCCTGGCTATCGGTAGGCCTATCTGAGAAAACTTTTTGGAAAAGACAGGCTATATGGTCCCAACCAACTCTTTTTGGGAGGGGAGAACTCCCTCACATGGTAAGCTACAACCCATGCAGAGGCCGCTGCGGTGTCAGGCATAGATTGCAGAATGTGAGTAGCCTACTTTAAGAGAAGATAGACTGTGTGCCTGTATGGTCGTGAGTGAAATGTCACGTGTACGGTGTTCATTTTAGGACATCCTCAGACTCGGGTGTCAGACTCAGAAAAACATTGGTCATCTTCAGACAAAACTGCCTCAGCTTCAGAAAAACTTCTGTCATCTTCAGACAAAACAGTCAGATCTAAAAAACGATGTAATACCATATCTAAAAATGATGTAATACCATATAATACCATTATAAAACGTTAGCAGTTATCATTGTCATTGCACAACAATAATAGACAGACATAAAGATAGACAGGTACTTGAAATGTAATCCCCAGGGGACAATAACTGCAGCGTTGTTGAATTAATTTGATATGAGATGTTATCTTAACTTATTTAGAGAAATGTGCCTTGTTGTTGGTGCCTGCTATTTCATGTAATGGTATTATCATAATGGTATTATATGGTATTACATCATGGCATAGCACATTTGTCTTTATGGGGGTTTGGGAATAATGATGTGATGATAAAGATGCAGGTTTCTTACTGGTAGGTAGTGTACAACTGGGAAACGGTTAGCAAAAGTAAGAAATAATGGTCCAGGTGTCGTTCTGGACTTTCGTGGTGGAAAAATGTTTAACCCACTTTTCCCTAGCTCATTGAATGTACCGTAGTCCTACGAAAAACAAATTATTTTGCTCTATGTAGTACGTAGCTTACTCCGGTATGTGCCTTACAGCAGCTGCTAATGTTACTAGCGAAGTGAGGTTAGCTAAGTTTGATACATGGATTTCCTACAATGTGTATACCATTGGATCACTTTCTACCTTTACTTATAATTTCTACATCTAACCAAGCACCAAATATAACATGCCAGTGACAGAATAAATGTATTAAGCATAATATTAAACTCACCGTTCTGTATCCGTCGTCTTCTTCTGTCCCCACAATAACTTTTCATTTGAGACTTTTTCGTCTGACTCTGTTTTTTCTGACAGCGTTTTTTCTGAGACCTGACTCCTTAGAGATGTTTTTCTGAGGCAGTTTGGTTTGAAGCAGTTTTATCTGAGGATGACAGAGGTTTTTCTTACGCTGAGGCAGTTTTGTCTGAAGATGACAGATGTTTTTCTGAGTCTGACACCTGAGTCTGGTTTTTCTGACGCTGAGGCAGTTTTGTCTGAAGATGACAGAGGTTTTTCTGACGCTGATGCAGTTTTGTCTGAAGATGACAGAGGTTTTTCTGACGCTGAGGCAGTTTTGTCTGAAGATGACCGATGTTTTTCTGAGTCTGACACCTGAGTCTGAGGATGTCCTAAAATGAACACCGTACACGTGACAAATGTCAATATGTTTCCCTTGACCGGCCCAAAGGTGAAGCGGCCCACCGGGAATTCTCCCGATTACCCACCCCGGGCCTGATTTCTGTGACCAAATCAACTTTGTGATTTGGTTGGGATTACTCCTTTCACATACTCATTAAACATCTGCCTTGGTTTTTGAGAGCAGGCCCTGTTCAAGGGTCAGCCTCAACCAGGACTTTTTTACTTATCATTTGAAAGTTAGTGATGTCCAACCATAGTCAATGAGATTCATTGAGCTATTGGGAACCATGTGTGATCAAAGCTCATCAAATGCAATTACAGTTCAACTGGTTATATTGACTTCTTCACTTCATATCCCAGTTGCTCTAGCTAATTAAACTCAGCAGTGATTTAACCTGAAAACATGACATGAACATTTTCACATTTTGTCTGTTTTGCTGTCTGATCAAGGAGTTGATTAAAATGTCTCCTCTCAAGTCACACGTACAACAGCCTCACACCAACCAACATCCTGACGTTGAGCAACTAAACAAGTAATCACAGTGAAAGACACCATTATAGTGATCTCACACTCATTGTTTGGCTTCTTTGTCAATTATATATAGGCACACAAACAAGCATTAAGATACTCCTGCACATAGGCAGACTGTATACAGGGACAAGACAGGGGGCAAGTGTAGGCAAAACACAGGCACATCAGGAGATAAATCTTGGAACACTAGTTGCTAACAGAAAATAAAAAATAACAATAACAGGAGACAGGCAACAACAAAGACATGCTAAAGACAAAACATAGGGAGGGAAATATCAAACACCATTATCTAATTCACACTGAACACTTACATGCAGAAAGCCTATACAGAAGTTAAACGCCACAATATTATGACCGTATATATATAATTATTGACGGGCACACACTTAGTAGGCCTACCATGTTCACTTTAAGTCTCCTCCACTTTCCTCGTTGTTGATTTGAGGGCAGCAATTCCCAGCACTCTCTCTCTCTTTAGAGAACTACTGGCAAGCACTGAGAAAGAGAGAGAGTGAGAGAGAGAGACAGGGAGAGAGAGAATACAAAGCTGTAACGTAAGAACTGGAGAATCTTACAAGCGGAAGATCATTCTCTGCTGTAAACAGAAATGTTTCTTGGCAAGCCACACAGAGGAGAAAAAATGAATATATATATATATATATAACACATAGAGAACCTTTTATCTGACTGGCGAAGCTCCCAAAGACTTCAGGTGGGCTGTGCTGTGCTTCTTAGAGATTTTTGTTATCACAGTACAGAGTTTCCACCAAACACCTCAGCAAGGTTGAAGGAGACAGTTGCGCAAGAGGGGAGACCGTCAAGGACTGATACAATTCGCCAACTAGAGCATTAACTTCACGATGACGCAAGTAAATCAACACTGTCAGAGCATACAGATATGTATTGGTCTCACCCGTGGACCGCCAGAACAATGACCTTGGCACCGCGGTGTTGGTGGGCTCTTTCACTCCCGACCATACTGGCACACAGCCTGGTTCTCTGCCACCATGCAGCGATGACCATCTGGGAGAGATGGAGCTATTAGACTGAGGAAGTACAAACACACACTGACACAGACACACAGACACATAGACCCACACACACACACACACACACGCACACACACACACGCACACACACACACACACACACACACACACACACACACACACACATACACACACAAAGACACACACACACACACACACACACACACACACACACACACAGACACGCACACACACACATACACACACACACACACACACATACACAGAGAGAGACACACACACACACTGACCTGTCATGAGCATTAGCATGCTAATCACACCCACATATGCTTTAGGGATTTTTGACGCCTCTTGAATAAGGAGAATGAGTGATTCAGCTTCCAGCATTAGCATATATTAATGATCAGTGTACAAACACTACAGAAGGATTATCTTGTGCATAAAAGGTCCATTTTGATGCATGTCGATTCAGACTTTTCACTTTGAGTGGCCTCGAAGGCTTCCTGTGTTCCATGTTTAGATGGTGTTTGAAGGTAATGACTGTGACATGCTTATTACAGCTGGTTGATTTGATCCAGACTAACTGCCTTAGTGGAATTGTATAGGGGATCCAAGCTCTTAAAAATGAAATGTTTGAGGTATGGCAATATCTATAACAATAACACCTCTGAAACAAACTTCAGTGAAAGATTTAATGTGTCACATTTCCATTTTGATTATGTTAGCAAGCTTTCATTAAAGCCACAAAGGACGTTGTGTTTTCAGTGCAGGTTGTTGCAGAATTAGCCAACAACTACTTGCCCATTTCTCATTAATCTTTTTTTCACAGTGAAATAGTGAAATAATACAACACAACAAATACAACTAAAAAGTCAGTCTGGCATGGTATTTTGGAATAGTTTGTCTTTAGTTACTCTATTGTGAGTACAGGTGTATTATGTATATGAAATTGACTTCAATTGACACTTTTTGGTCAATCCTTGAAATCCAAACTCCTTCTGCCCCCACGTCCAAAGACATCTTGAGCTGTGTTCAGTTTCAAAAGTAACGTCTAGCTTCTGATATTCTGGCATACTATTGAGTATTCCCAATACCGTATGACAGGCAGAGTATGCCAGGCTTTTGACTAGCCTGCAAAAGTGGTCCAATTTTTTTCCAAATGTTCACAGAAATACGACACATTTGAATTGTACTTTTGTATGGTATTATGCTCTGAATGTTTCACTTTTTTGTCAATCATTGCTACAACTGTGGTTAAGCCAGGTAATTGTTTTCCACTTTCTACAATTGCACCCGCAAAAAATAACTTTATTTTTCGCTGCTAAGCAAACTTCCTCTGAAACATGGCTATTTTCCCCTCCAATTATCTATAATTTCATAGGAGAATTACACAAATGACCACACCTGCTGCCACTTACGGTGCAGTAATTTGAGTTTACTTTGTGTCACTCAATCCCCCTTTTCCCCCCATTTTGTTAGTCCCTCTTGTGTCTCACTTTCAATCCACATTTCATTTGAGAGAACGTATCACCTGCATTTGGTCCTAGTTTTTCTTTCTGACACTCACCTTCTACACTGTATAAGAGTCAGGGGCGTCGGACTCGGGGTAAAACCAGTACTGATTACTAGGGCCCCAAGGGGAGGGAGGGGCCTTGAGAAGTCTGGAATATATTTTATTATATTTATTATGGAGGCCCATCAGGACTGCATAGGGCCCAGGATCTTGTGCTAGGCCCTGATAAGAGCATGTCCTATGGCAGAGAAAGAACAGTCATTCTGGTAGAAATTTCCCTCAAGGGATATGTGGCATTTATTTTGTCACTGGGACTGTGT
>NC_055970.1:21748744-21841244 GCF_018492685.1 Alosa sapidissima | reverse complement strand
AAAATCAAGTAAATCCAACGATTATTTTTTCCAGTGTATTGTCATCAAAAGCATATGATACACATTAAACACATTAAACACACAGTTTCAACATACACACAACACACAGGACCAAATGCCAACTATCATCCATCAAAAAGGATTTCAAAATATCCACAGACTGCACATTTAACTGAAGTTCTTCATATAGATGTATATATATATATATATGAAGATGAATGTATTGATGAATATATTTATGAATGCATTTATAGACCTGCACAATTGTACAATTGGAAGTGGGTCTGAAAAAGGTTAATTGACTTATGACTTCCAGCGGGGACATAACTAGCAGTAAAATTAAACTTAATTGGTACATTAAACTCTTACCAAATGATTTCAAAAGTCTAGCAATCTTGTAAACGAAGATTATAAATGCAGTTTACTTCCAAGGAAATACACGTCCATGCCGGTTTAGCGAATGTATTTGCATGCCCATGTTTTAGGGACATTAAATGGGTTTCAATGGAGTTCGTAAGAGTATTCCAACGCTAACGTTTATGTACACACGCACACATAGAGTTTATCTGGACTAAATTTTATACACTGACCATTTTCTCACCCTTTCATTTCTAATGGTCGGTCATTTTTGATCTGGAATACACATGGGTGTTCTAAAGTTTAAAAAAACGCTCAAATTGTTATGAAAATAATCAAAATTTGTTTTGTGTGTTCAGATGCCCTGTCATGGAACACACAAGTCATGGAGCCTCATGATAGTCAGAATAAATTAACAATATTTTTGAGAGAAAAGAATTGTCGGTCTATCGGTGAACACAACAGGGGGGTTAAGTTACATAAGCACATAGAGAGAAAAATATGTCTTTATGATGAGAGGTCATATACTCCGCCATGGAACTGGTGAATGAATTCCACAAAAAGTCCCCTTGTCAGAGAAACGTCCCTGCTTGCCATGAGAACTGCTGGATACTTGTATGTGGTGATTCACAGTCGTACGTCCTCTTGGGTTGCCTAGTTACTGGGCAGCTTCTTCTTCCTGTGGTTCACATGTGTTCATGGTTGCTAGAGCGCCTGGTGCACTCTCTGCACAATAGCGGCCTGACAACGGCAACAAAAGAAGCGAATCAAGTTCCACACTGCTCACTGCTGGCGTCATACCAGAGAGGGCTGCAAAGTGTTTCAAGCTTGAGGAGAGTCTGTGGCTGTGTGTTCTGTGTATCTGAAGAAAAAACATTTTCGTTTACTCCTTCACAGGTGAGTTGAATGTTGGTGTGTGTTGATATGCACAGTACAGTCTTCACTAGTTAGGAGAGTCTTTAGACCATATTTTATTAACACCATGGGCAAGACCTTTAACAGCAAATATTGATGAGTCAGCTCAATGGACCCACATGCTTGAACCAGCTCCTACAAATGGGTTAATATCCACACGTAAGTTATTGTTCTCTCTAGACCCCATCAACCCCTTGGGCACGAGACAGCCATGTGTGTGTCTCTGCTTTGCATAAATGTCTCAGCAGCTGGGTATTGGCCCTGTCAGGGTGACAGAGGTTCCCTGCTGTTTGGCGAAGCGGTAAACGCAGTCTGATAAGTCATTGGTGAGGGATAAAAAGGAGCCCCGGTGGACGTCGCTTTGCGCAAATACGCTGGGGTATGGAAATGACGCCTTTGAAATGCACTGTCACCAAAGCAGGCCTTGAGAGAACCACAGGGCTGCCAGTATTTTATGCCATGATCTTGCCTCAATGGGCACTTTGTCACGTTGTATTTCCATGGCTCTGCACTTGATTTGTACCGTGCTCGGAAATACTCTGCGCCCAGGCGAGAGGTCTGCTGACATTTATTGTCTCTGCCCAGGGATGACAATTCTATTCATATATTGACTTCAAAGCATTATAGAAGGCATTCCATCACTAGCGCGTTTTATTCGAAAGCCTGAGACAATGCGACAATGTATTATATAACTGGCAAACTGTTGTTGTTCCAAAGTGTGTTATTTGTCATTACCATTGATATAATACTCTCACTGAAGACAGTTAAAGCATACAAGGATGTAACCATTTAAGATCAGTGAAAGTGTGTGTGTGTGTGTGTGTGTGTGTCAGCATGTGTGTGTGCATGCATGTAATAAATATTCTGTGTCAAGCTTTGGAGTAGATTACACTAAATTTGTTGAATAATCTCAATCAAAAAGACAGATCATAAAAAACTTACATTAACTACCATTATAACCAATAACACATAAGACATGATTATGTCAATGTACCTATGTACAAGTTAAGTTTTGCCTAGAAGGTATAAACTTTACCTGTAGCCTATGTTTATCTGACAAGCAACCCAAAGTCACCTTGGTTTGGCCTTGATGTTGGTGTAGTGATTAGATTGGACTAAGTGCATAAGTTCAGTCCTGCTCCCTCATTCCACCTGGAGTAGAAACACAGGGGAGATGGTTAGTGAGGGCTTAGATTGCCTTTGAAAAGCACATCAAAAGAGTGTGTCTCGAAAATCTTAAAAGTACAATGAGAGGGCTTATTTGCACAGACTTTGATGTATATTTTCCTCGATTTTTTTCTTCTTCTAGGGATTTCTTCTCTTGTTTTACAAAGTATAGGCAGGTAGCGTTTAAATCCTCAGCAGTGGATGCACTGCATACATTGGCCCTGACTGAAGCTTAGAGCCCTCTCTCACGTCGCTCCACTGCAAATATTTAGTTAGTGCAGGTGGCAGCTGAATACAGAGCAGGAGCTGAAAACACACACACACGCACAAACACACACACACACACACACACACACACACACACACACACAAACAAAGCGTGCCCATTTGCATGTTATCTCAATAATGAATGAGCCATTATTTAACTTTGTCTGATCAATGCTTTATGTTGATTGTGTTGCCTGAATGCAAACATGTTACAAATGATTATGAATGGCAACAAATTGTGCAATTACCACAAAACTGCAGACATTAAAAGTAAGTTAATTGTATCACTTGATGCAAAATGTGTTCAGTTTCATCATTTACACATGAAAGAATTTCTGACGCCTGTAAACCATACTCCACAAGAGATAAACACCAATAACTCCTGCTCGAAATACTGGAGCATGGCAATGGCAAATCCAGCTAACATTGGGGGTGAGCTGGCCTCCTCAGGTAAGATTTTAATAAAACTCCATATTGTAGGTAACATTACCCAGTATGAATTCACAGTCACAGTGCCTCACTGAAATATTCTAAAAATGTTTTCTTTTTAATCACATCACACATATTTCAGAGTTTTTAAATTATTTTTCCACCAACATTTCAGTAAATCACATACATTTACCTCAAATGACAAATCGATCAAGTACACTTTGTTGAAGCTGTGAATGAATGCTAGCAGTTGGAGCAATCAACACTCGTTAATTATAAATAGGCTAATAAATCGAAAATGGGTAAAAGAACGGCACGGCCCTAGCGCCGAGAAGGGCCGTGCCGTTTGATTGCTAACGGCCTTGACCCTGCTTGTGTAGTAATTACTTCAGGGGATCAATACTGGATCTGCAGCTATTATAATCAACAAGGCAAACAAGCATTTCTATGAGACCCATTACTATGTGTTATGCCCCCCTAGCAACAGTGAAGTTAAGATGCACAGCAGATAATACTGTTCGCCACACGTAACTACCATGATCCAGTCCAATCCTATAACACGTCGCCGCATTTTTATCTGTTTATTTGTTTTCCTCTCTTGCATACAAACGAACATTAAAAAAAAAACATCTTCAAATTGGTCTTCCATCTTTCCTCTCCTCCTGGTGAATGAATGTTGCTTATTTCACCTTCAAACAAGACCACTGACAAGCTGAGATATCAGTGAAGAGCCATTGCATCATTTCACTGTGAGGCTCATAGTGAGGACTTGCAGATGCTGCTGGCTGTTTTCAAATGATTGGACGGCAAGCAACTTCAATCTGGACTGTGGTCATAACATCTACACCTTATAACTTATTCCCTGTTACATATTGTTCTTAAAGTATATTCCTTTTCTTGTTTGTTAAGCAATTATATGATGCTTACATTCTTATATTTTCATAGTTATAATAACAAGCAAAGTTATTGCACTGTTCAAATCCCTGCACTGTTCACTTTTGCACTACCACCATTGCACACACTCATAGCACCTTAACATGGGCAATGCATCACATGGTCAGTCCATACCAGGCCTTTGTACATTTCTGTGAGTGATTTTTATGTATGTGAGATATATGTGTGTACTGTATGTGTGTTTATTGTGTTATGGTTGTATAAGCTACAATTTCCATTGGGATGAATAAAGTATCTATCTATCTATCTATCTATCTATCTATCTATCTATCTATCTATCTATCTAGTTTATAAATATCCCTCTGTCAACAATATCATATAAGACTACACAATCATGGGCTAAACATCATAAGGAAAAGGCCACAGATTTTCATGAGACATGTTCAGTGATAAAAGTCATATTACATCTGACAATTTTGTTGACAAATAAAAATATGAGACGGAATGATGAGCATACTGGATGTTATGGCATGTCTACCCACCGTCATGATAGTATAAAGAATCTGACACTTGAGGGTTCCTATCAGTAGAAAATAACTCAACATCAACATCAGTTGTGAAGCAAAACAATTAAAACATTTTCATGAATGAAACAACAGTGTCACCACATGCACCTATTGCACAAATCATCAAAGACACCACAAACACACACTGTTCACTAAAGCAGAACAAGACATCTATATTTAGCCTGTCTTCTTTTTTCATGATGGATACTTTTCATTGTGAACCTCCAAGTCTTGTAAGAATGCAATCAACCATCAGATCCAATTAGTGTCATAATTGTGATAGATTAAAGGCAAGTTGGTGGCGCTGGCATTGTAACGGCACCGTTTGCAGGGTCATTTGCTGCTTAATTGACTTAGCACAGAGCGCCGAAAGCACACAGTCCCCAGCAGTGGGTCTGTTTATGGTGTTCTATGAATTTCATTCTGATGATCCTGGCAGGTGTGTTTCATGGCAGCCTTTCAGAGGGTGTGTGTGTATGTGTGTATGTGTGTGTGTATGTGTGTCTGGGGTTGGGTGTAATATCAACAAGTTGGTAAGAGTATGTGCATGCTGGTGTGTGTGTGTCTGTGTGTATATGTGAATGTGTGTGTTTGTGTGCCCGGGGTTGGGTATAACATCTAAAAGGTGGTAAGGGTATGTGCATGCTGGTGTGTGTGTGTGTGTGTGTTCCTGTGTGTATGTGTGTGTGTGTGTTCCTGTGTGTATGTGTGTGTGCCCACTCTCTCTGTCTCTGTCTCTCTCTCTGTCTCTCTCTCTCTCTCTCTCACACTTTCCTCCTCTCTCTCATTTTCTTGCTTTCTTCCTTTCTCTTTCTGTGTCCCTCTCTGCAGTCACTAGGCATGGACATGGTCTGTGTGTGTGTGTGTGTGTGTGTGTGTGTGTGTATGATTGTTTGTGTGGTCACTAGGCATGGATGTGGTGTGTTGTGATTCATCACTTTGCCTCTTGTTTCTTTGAAGCAGCACACACCAGTATTGAATTCCTTTGCATCATCCTTTCATTTGACCCCTAACCCGTCCTCTCTGTTCCATTTCATCATCTGTGTGCTTTTAAAAAATATTTCCCCCACGCTTTTTCTGTTTGTTCCCAAACTTTACCTCTCCCCAGCTGTCATGCACAGTCAGTTTTCTTTTTTTTGTTGCTGTTGTTTTGGTTTGCATGGATAAGCAGATCGTCAGAGGACTCAGTGAGTTACCAGTCAGGCAAGCAGAAGCAGCCCGGCCTCCGAGTCCCTGAGGGCACTGGCAGATGGCTGATGGGAAGGCCGCGGAGAAAGGCACGCGAGGCGGAAATCCGCCAGCAGACCGGCGAGGGGACCCGCTCGGGGCACTCACCCGCTGGAACACCGGAGTGGCCTGGAACGGGCAGGTAGCCTCGCCACCACAGAGATGCATCAGCACCGCTGCTGGACAAGTGCACAGAGAGTGGATGGTGTGTGTGTTTTTTTCTGAGTTTTTTTTTTTTCGGAGTTGAGCAAAAACAAAGATGGAAGATCAGAACCATAGGTATGAGCGAGCACACACATTTACCAGATGGTCATTTGCCAAAGATGTCAACCCCATCCCCGGATCATGAGGCCCTGATCAACCACAGTGCCAATCAGACATGTGGACTCGAGTCACATGACTTGGACTCGAGTCAGACTCGAGTCATGATTTTAATGACTTCAGACTTGACTTGATAAAATTCGGCATGACTTGCGACTCGACTTGGACTTGATATTCACTCAAGACTTGCCTCTTTGACTTGTGATGACTTGACATGTCTCGAATCAAAAACTAAATTTCCTGATTGTGTACCAGTCAACCCAGAGACGCTTTCCCGCGACTTAAAAAAAAAAAAAAAATAGCAGAGACAAGCGGCCAGAGCACAGTTCAGTAGCCTACTGCCACTACCCCCACACGCGTTACACACTGTGTGTAGGGCACCAAAAGACAGAGGAAGGACCAACATTTAGCCAATCACTAGTAGCTTTACTGCAAACTGATTTGCACTCTTGTTAGAGAACGTTTGTCAAAAAGCACCAACAGCATGTTACATATTAAAGATGATACTTTTCGAGTCCTCTCCATTAAGATCCAACTTGAACTTATGCTACTGCATTTAATTGAGAACGCATCTAAGTACGCACGAGAGGGAGAGAAAACGAGTAGGTTCCAGCTGGCTTGTCATTGTTGATGATGATTGATATCTTCTTTTAAATACAAGAAACATTTAAAAAGAAATCGTGGAGGCAACAAATACGAGATTAGAGGAGATTGTGAATTTATCCGGTTCTCACTAGTCTACTATACTGTTATAAACTATGAGATCCAGGTCACTATGACATAGCTGCACTCACTGTGATTTGGAAAGTGGAAAAGAATATTATGAAGAGTTGTCTTTGCCTTGTGTAATGGAACTGGTGAGTCTTGTATTCAATAATTTATTTACATGAAGCACATTCCACTCAGCTACTGTAGCTAGGTGGCTACTGGCTACCAGGCTCATAATTCACTTTTAATTGCAAACAGAAAATGTCAAGCAAGCATCATGTCATACATGCTTCTCTTTCCAAAGGAATGAAAGCTGTTTGTGCCAACTTAATATCATGCTTATCATTGTTAATATTGTGCTATACATGTGGCACAAACAATGTTTGAGTTTGTGGACTAGCCATGGGCTATATTTGAACGGAGCTGGTAAAAAAAGATCATTATGAGAACGTGTGGACAGTGCACAATGGGCTTAAAGTGACAGTGCACCATTTACAAATTAGATAAACAGCATCAAATGTGTAGTATTTCTTAAGAAATGAATACTTTAAAACACAATTACTGTCATTATTATCTTTTAAATAATATAAAAGTGTTGACCTTGGCTTCCCTTATGAGTCACCACTGGCAGACAGCCTAATAAATTGTTTGCAGGCAAATCTGAGGCCTAGCGCAGTGAAATACCATCAGTCAAATTATTACTCATCCTTACAGTGGGCTCCGCAATTTGGAAAAACATTATATATATTTGCAGCTGTGCTGAGTGTCATGTAGCTATCCGTTTTGTACAGATTACTCAGGTATGCACATGTGTATATTACACAGGTATGCACATGCATATGTCGTAAAAGATTACAAGACAGAAACATTGAACATATTTTAATCTGTATTTATAAAAAAAATACTGTGGATTAGATGGAAGTGCTAAAATTATGATCGGTAGTCTAATAATGGCATTATTAAGTGAAGAGTACCTGATGACTTGTTCAGGACTTGAAAAAGATTGGGACTTGGACTTGGACTCGAGTTGGCTTTGATGTGACTTGGACTTGGACTCGACTTGCCCTTCTCTGTATTTACTTGGGACTTGACTTGGACTTGACTGCTAAGACTTGGGACTTACTTGTGACTTGCCAAACAGTGACTTGGTCCCACCTCTGGCAATATCTCATTACATTACATTTAGCAGACACTTCTTGACCAAAGTGACTTACATATGTCAGCTATATTACAAGGGATCACATTGTCCCCGGAGCAACTTGGGGTTAAGCACCTTGCTCAAGGGCACAACGGTGGAAGCCGGGAATTGAACCGCCAACTTTCAGACTACTGCACGCTAACCCAGCTCCTTAACCACTACAATACCACTGCCCCACCTCACTACCCAGGTAGACTGTGTCAGGTTTCTTGTCAGATGGTGGACCCTAGCAAAGAACCAATAATCTCTTGTTTTATTGAGCCGTTACTTTTTCATATGCGCAAAGTAACGGTAGTATACTTCACTATATTCTGGTTAATTAAATATATATGTGCATCACATATGTTATATTAACATAATATAGATTATCATAGATTAAACATGGTCCTCTTTCCTTTCCTCATACACTGTCATATACTTCACTGTTTTCAGTAGCAGACCAACCAGAGCTCAGAGAATACATTTCTCAACAAACTCCAGCACAGTTTGAACTGTTTGAACTGTTAATGGAGACAAACTGGCAGCTGTCTCAGCAACACTTCATACTGCTTGCTCAAGCCTTAAACTGGTGTCAAGTGGGGCAGGTCTTTTTGGGCAATCCTTCAAACAGATCCGTGTCACACATTTTAAACTGTTCCTCTCAGTTTACATTCTGTTGCTAAACATGCCATGTCCTCTGAACACTTTAGGAATGTGGAACAGATTTCCTCTTTTTGGCAGATAGGCCTCATGAAGAGTGCTGGGTGTGAGTCTTACCTCCACGCCGACGTCGACTCTGTCTTCTGAGTACCATTTTACCCACTCAGTCACCCACAGGCCTCCACAGGCTTTTTGATGACATCTGCTTTTGATCAAATCGAGTTGCATAACGACTCCAGGGCAAAGATGAGTGGCTTATCGATGCAGGTTTTTTTTATTATTATTATTACTGAAGTCCGCACAGGAAAGCTATTAAATGTGAAGTACTGGAGATGAAGGGAAAGAGAAACAACTGGTCCGTTTTTGGAAAGCTCTAAAATAATTTGGTGTCATTACTAAAGAGAGGACTTGGAATCCCTTTCTCCGCCTCCATGTGCCTTCAAAGGTCGTCCTCTATCACCGTGGTAATGTATTACCGAGACACTTTTCAACTTAAATGTCAGGGCTCGTCAGGGAATGTCTTTATAAAGCCCAACAAAATCCTCTTTATATCTACAAGGAGGGATATGAACCCTGTAATACGCTGCCTATACTCTGCGATAGGTGCATGAAGCTCTATCTCTATATGGCAGAGGGTCGTGTATCTGTAATGTACAATGACAATTCAATGAGGCATTAAATGCTAGCCAACAGCTAGTTGTTATGTAACAAACTATCCTCACCCCATTCCTCCACTAATACCAAGACCCAATCTAATCCCATCTGAATTCATTACTTGTCATTTAGCTGACACTGTTATTCAGAGATGAAGTTGTGAACCAACTCTGAGGACGGACATCCTAGAGTAGGTCAAGGTTAAGTACCTTACTCAGGAGCACAACGGTGGGATCTCCTAGGATTAAATTCACAGCCTTCAGGACGGCCAGATTTCTAGACCACCCCCTGAATTCTGAACTAATTCAACACTTTGCATGTGTTTTACAGAGGCCATACCAACAGTCACACATAAACATTACAGAACACAGTAATGTATACAGACTATATGCACTGTATGAGGCATTGTTTTATGACTCCATAATGTACTTTCCCGAACGTATACTGTATAGATTCCAGTGATGGTGCAGTGAAGTGCACAAATGGAATGTGATTCAGCAGGGTCAGATAGGAGATGCTGAGTGGTCAAGCCACAATGCCTCCCCAGCAGCAAGGGCCAGTGAGTGGTCAAGCCACAATGCCTCCCCAGCAGCAAGGGGCCAGTCAGACAGGACAAGGGGCTGTTATGAGGCTAACTCCTTATAATGAGAAAGCAAGGGTCCATAATGGTTTGAAGGGAATGACAAAGATCACTTTATCCAAGTCGTGGCTCAGTTTCTCCATTAGGCCATGTATCAGTGGGGCATATTAGAGGGCTGGAGACGTCAGCAATCGTGCACAGCTTCAGGGCTCCTTCAGGGATTGTGCTTTAGTGCTCGTAAACTTCCAGTGCTGCCGGAATTACTTAGCATGTGGCCAGAACTCTGGGCGAGGCATCGCAGCTTGTGTGTGTGTGTGTGTGTGTGTGTGTGTATGTGTGTGTGAGAGAGAGAGGGAGAAACAGAGAGAGACAGAGCCAAGTGGAACAGTCTCTCAGCACAGAGGTGGCAGCTTTGCCACTCACTGACAAGATGCTTTACATTTAGAAGCCGGCTGCAATGTTGCCAATATGTTGTGTCTGTGACGAATAATCCACTAAATGCCTGAGCAATCAATCTTTTTTATCCAAAGCAAGAAGAGGAAATGCTAAACGGAATGTCCTGAATAACAAAATAGTGGGTGATAAGGAGGAGAGAAAGTGAGAGTGTGTGTTAGGCCACAAAAATTGTGTATGTGTATTTATGTGTGTGTGTGTGAGTGAGTGAGTGTTTGGGAGAGACAGTGAGACAGTGTGAGCGAGAGAACAGAAACAGAGAGAGTGAGAGAACAGAGAGAGAGGAAGAGAGAGAGAGAGGGAGAGTGTGAGTGTGTGTGTGAGAGAGAGAGAGAGTAAGAAAGAGAGAGAGTGAGAGTGAGCAGAGAGTGAGTGTGTGAGGGCACCAGCGGATGGGTTGTAGAAGCACGGAGAGATAGGAGGATAGAGAGTGAGAGAAATAGGAAACAAGCCGATCGGTGTATGTAGGACAAACAACTAGGACAGAGGCGCTTGGCTCGGCAGTGGCTGTGAAATCTGACTAGTCACCTCGTTTTCTACAAGCCGCAAGCGCCACGGCAAAACAAAGAGCTCAGCACTCAACTAGTAACGAGAAAGCCCCCCCTGGATTAATTTGCGCAGTGCTTAGCGCATCATATTTAGCTCCATCCCATCGCTTAAGGGGCACCCTACCCACCCACCTGCCCGCCCGCTCGCCCGCCCGCCTGCCTGCCTGTCCACCCCCGCTGCCTTTCCCCACGCAAAGCAGATGAGAGCAGAGGCTGCTCATTTGTCGAGAGTTAATATGGAGTCGGAGCGCGCCCTCCTCTTAACGGTATAGGTAAACACAACAAACCATCTTGTGTGCAGCCATTATCTGGAATTTGCGTGGGGGGTTTTACGAGGCCACAACATGTTTGGCAAGCAGAATGCTATATTGTAGATACTTTTGTTAATGTTTTTTTTTTACCGTCAGGCGAGAGGCTATATGTGTTGTATGTGTGTGAAGGTAGTTAATATCTATGCACCTCTCTTCTGTGGAGCTGCATACTGCCTGGTAGAAAGCTCTCCAAGATTAAATTAAGTTTTAAGACTTCCTTTTCACAATAGCGAAATAAACAAAAACAGAGAGTCAATCCACACACCCAAATGACAATTAATTGTGTTTACACTGTCGAACGTCACTCTTTTCATCTGCTTCACACATTTTGTTAAATTATCTCATTTTTTCTCCTTCTTTGGACAGAAACGTGGTATGGAAATGCAGATGCAGAGATTTTCTTAACCCCCTACTGTGGAGAACAGCATCATTGATTTCAGATAGTCACAGTCGCCGCACCATCACGCACATGTGTGTTGACTGACTGGCAGGCATCAATATCAGGAGCACACCACAGACAGCCAGCCAGTCTAAAATGGTTTTATTTACCAAAAATCAATAAATTACTTTTTTAAATACATTTCTGTGCCCAAAATAAGGGTATCTAAACAGAATAAACATTAACCTCTGACGCAAACCTCCGACATGAACACACAGCAAGAACTGACAAAAGGAGACAAAGGGGAACTTAAATACAGACTGGCCAGACCATGAATAACTAAAAGGGGAACACAACAAAATCAATTAACTTTCAGACATTACCAAAACATTCAAAAAGATAACCACACATAATGCTAGCAATAAATAAACTACACAAAGACATCTGGGCATAAACACAAAAGAATCCAACCAGAAAGCTCCAGTCAATAAACACGAAAGGCTTCTCCTTCCCCCATGGCAAAGACGTGAAATGGAAGTGGCCATAGATAATTTAAACCAGCGGAACTTGCCGCTCCGTCTTGACAGTCAGGAAGTCCGCCTGGACCAAATACCATGACGCACACAGCTCCCGGAGTCGGCCGCACTCAAACAGGAACGCCACAAACATGATAGGCTACATGGTAAATCAACAAAATGCATTAAATAACAAACTCTAACTAATTAACAACAGAACACAATTGAGAAGTTGCGTGCACTCAACCACACAATCACGTACTATTGAACTACAGTAAGCAATAAAGTCTGCATGTTGTATGAAATCAAAAGTCTATGTGTTGCGTTTTTACTTGGTTGCCACGTAGTGTTGCTAAATGTAGAGCGTACGTGAATATGAATGTAAATATGTAGACATCAAAATGTGTGAGCATATAATTAAGAAAAATCAACAGAAGATTTAATGAAAAAGTTCGTGCCTTAGGTGTGTGGCCGCTATGGCGACCATCACAAGCATGTTATGCACGCACATGCTCTATTTAATTAACACTGATCCTAAACCATATGTTATGTTCACACATTGAAGATAATTGAGAGGGTCAGAGAAGTTTGAGCGTTGCACTTGCATGAATTCAGTAGAATTCAGTAGCTCAACCGAATGACACATTTGTCAAAGAGGCTTTGAGAGGTCTCATCTATTCCCAATTGAAAAAAGTATTTTCATTGATAAAAGGTATGTTTATGTTTACGTGTGCATGCACTTCATCTGATCTCCCTCACAGATCACTTTCATTACAAACTGCTGCAGTTAAATGATTGCATGCTTACTAATTCATGGTCACACTCATGCACGCAGTTAGCCTGGGTGTTCCCATGCTGCCTTGCGCGCGATTTGATTCACGCTGCTAAGGCAACCTGGAGACCATGGAGCAAATTTTCGCCTGAGATAGGGAACCAATCACAGAACAGGGGGGAAAGCAAGACGATGATGAGCTAGGCACAGACGCATTTGATAGACATCCGTGGCACCCAATAAATGGATTTGAGCATTTTTTTCAAATACGAGAAAATGAACGTTTGGTTCCCAGACCACGTCTCATTGAGAAGTAGTGGCGCTAGCCAGGCTAGCACGCAGTATGCATATGGCCACAGGGACTAGTCACACACAGTCCCCCCCCCCCCCCCCCACACTCCCTTTCCCAAAAACAGGATTTACGTTTGTTGATGAGCACCTGTCTCGTCAAAGAAACTCTGGAAGTATCTTTCCCTTTCTCTTCCTCCATCACTCTCTCTTTCCCTCTCTTTCTCCATTCATCTCTCTTTACCTCTCTCCTTCCTCTCTCTTGCCATGCACAGCTGTACAATCAAACACATGCCCCTATGTATCGGTCAGAAGAGCCATAAACAGGCCGGTATGGGATGTATTAATGGTGGTAAATGTATTCAAATTTATGGAAAATCTAATGTCCACAGGAGATGGATACGAACCTTGGCGGAATACTAATTAGATGTATATTTAATGATGCAAAGGAAGCTTGCATACTGCTCACTGAGTTCGATGGACAGTACTACACACAGTTTTGTAACAGTTACAGATGAACTCACAGATGAGCCAAAGTTGAAGGCAGCTTCTTCCCCCTCTGTTGTTTATTTATTTATTTATTTATGTCTAATTCAACTGGCTGCACAGGGGAGTCCATACAGCAGAGGATAGCTATACAGTCAGTTTTGAAAAGGAGCATCTCGTTGTTTACAGTGCCACTCGGAGTTAGGATATTATTGAGGTGATATCAATATTTGATGAGGCTGTGCTGCTTAATTCTGAACTGCAGGTTTGCTGAGGGAACTTGAGTCTATCAATGAGCCAATTACCATTGAGGAAGGTAAGGGGAATACACTTCTGCATGCCTGCCTGGCCTCTACTCCCAGCTGCATGCGTGTAGTTTACATTCAGCATTGCTTATGAGGCCCACATGCAGAGATACACAGTCCTGAGCACAAATGAGAGTTATGAGGTTTGTCATTACACCCTCCACAAAACTGGAAGAGGAACAACTTCTGTGTGAAAGCAAGTAGAACCAATTGCTACGAGAAGACCAGGTAGACCAGGTAAAACCAGGTAGCACATTTTCACACCTGTCCAGCAGCACTTATAGTATCCATGTTACACTTACAGCAATTACTGTATATGTTAAGACATTCTAGCATAATTTGATTGAATGCATTTCCATGAACACAAAACTACTTTTATATCATCATTGATAGTAGCCATGTAATAATAATAATACAGTTCTACTCTTCGTTGTCAACCCTGTTAGGCTGTGTTGGATTAATATTCTAATTACAATGTAATGAAGTGTGACCAGTTATCCTATTGGCCATCTCTTTTTATTCCACCCTGCATATAAGTGGTAGCTCGCAACCGATTACCGTTATGTCATTAAACGTATGATAAATCCACAAGCAGGGTTATGTCGCGGGCTTTCATGACCTTGACATGCAATGTCCTCAACCTGTACTCTGCATAATCCTCACTCTCTTACCCATACCAAAATGCATTTTGAAAGTCACTGTCATCTGATGGGCAAATGCACTGTGGCCAGCTTTACATCCTCTGGGGAAGACTTAACGATGACTCAGATTTATTTCTGTAACCAGCCATGAGGTCATGATCAGAAGCACTTTGATTAATCATGGGTACCTTAAAGGTCCAGTAGGTAGGAAATAATGGAAAATAAACTGTAACCATTCCAAAAATGATCACCATATGTTGTCAGAGAGTAAGGAAACACGATGGCTTATTTGACAACATTACTCTAACCCGTAAAACCCCGTAAAACCCATGAAAAAAAATGAGTTACGGGGCGGAATCTCTTGGAATTTTCGTTTATGTTTTGAACGATTAATTCTAGAATAGCGTATTAATAATGGGCTAGCGCGTCCTCCTATTTGGGTTGCCAAATTAGCAAAGGCCAACTGTCAACAGCTGTCAGTTGTCATGAACGCCTACGAGAGGCAGGCAAATTTCCAAAATTAAAACAAGAAATAAATTAAGTGGACATCGGAGGAGCTTCCTGAGATGGTGACGTTTTCGTCAAACGAAGAATATCAAGTCTGACGCAGAGCTGGCCATATTTCTCAACAACAGGTAGCCTAGGCTAAACTTCATCTGTATCGCTAACTTCAACTAAATATGTTACGTTGGTTGGAGAGGTATTTTTTGTTTTCACTGTTTCCGTAATGTGTAGTTGGGTCATGGTTGGAGAAACGTTAAAGCAGCTGTAGGTCAACTAACGTTAGCTAAGTCTTCATTACATCTGGCAACCCAGAAGAGGCTCACGTCTGGTAGTCTTGAGAACGTTCACCAGTGTTTTGATTTTGGCCTACAGAACGTTCGGTAACAATCCTACAAATCGCACCTTTAAAGAGATGAATAGATGGTGCCTGGTTTATTCTTTTGTTGTTGCCGAGCGCACACACACACGCATAGAACTGGTCTTTTGTTGTATAGAATTATAGAATTGATGGCATGGTAACTGGCCCCTGTTAAGCTGTAGATGATTACATATTCACCATGGCTCAGAGATGTAACATTAACATTTGAGTGGTTGCCAGATAAGCACTGGTTCACATGCAGCAGTAGACAGTTTGTGTTGAGGACTAAACCTGTTCTACTCATCCACAGTAAAAGAAGAGATATAGAAACAATGAGAAGCAGACCCTATTGATCTGAACCTTCTTTTGTTTCAACTCCATAGTACACTGTGCATGCATATTTGCTCAACCCAGTAATGATGGTCGTGCAGAGAGAAGGATAATTCTTATTAGCTCTCCGAAGTCGCCTCCTCTCAGACAGATAAAACAGCGAAGCAGATGAAAAGAGTGATGTTCGACAGTGTAAACACAATTAATTGCCATTTGGATGTGTGGATTGACTCTCTCTGTTTTTGTTTATTTCGCTATTGTGAAGAGGAAGTGTTAAAACTTAATTTCATCTTGGAGAGCTTTCTACCAGGCAGCATGCAGCTCCACAGAAGAGGTGCATAGATATTAACTACCTTCACACACATACAGCACATATAGCCTCTCGCTTGACGGTAATATATCATGCCTCAGCAAGCTGATGTGGAAAGTTAAAATGGATTCGGGCACGGCTTTTGTTTTTTGGAAATTTATTACTGTCATTACAGAAACAGCGGCATACTCCGATAAAGCTTGATTGAGCGGGAGAAAAGTGCTGATAGCTATGAAATGAGTTTGCAGGAAAACATTCATTTCCTCCTGTGCCATGCAAATCAATGGCGTCTGGCTGGGAGACACAAACTGCTCTGAACGGAAAGGCTTGGGCCAACTGAGAGCGGAGACCTCCCCAACCAGCAGGCCACAAACAGAGAAAACACAGCAATGGGACGAGGCCTGATGCCTGAGGTTTTAGCCGTACGCTACAAATATGCTATAGTATACTTAAAACTTACTCTAGGACAGCAAATAATGCACACTGGAATCTGAAGTCTACATGACATCAGGAGCATCAACATAATCAAGAATGTAAGCAAGATCCACAAACTGGCAGTGTAAGGCTTTCATGGGAATTGTGCAAGAACTGTGAGGTACAGTAATGCAAAACAAATAACTTCTTTTGCCCAGAAAACAAAACTAGTTACCTAGTTTTCAAGAAATCAACATTTCGCTAAGTCATGCAAAATGAAACAGTAGCAACGACAGACAGGTTGCGGCAGAGTGATTATCATGATGAAAAACGATGGCTTTGAAATACCATAAAGTGCATCATACTGGACTGGGCTTTATTACTTTAGCCAATTAACCAAATGTAATGGTGATTTAGAAAAGCTAGTTCAAGATCAAAAATGGTACACGCCATTTACTTTGTGAAATTGCAGCTACATTTGTAAATTGATTCATCACTGGGTCCTGTCACATCATAAAAACAACATAAATAAAATGTGCAAACACTTCTCTGACACACACAGGAGGAAAGGGGCTTTGACAGTCTTCTTTTAGTTGATTCTCATGTTTATTTACATGAAAAAACACAGACAGAATCAAAGTCCAAGTCAATGCTGTATTCACACAGGAGGTGATTAATGGACTCAAAGTGGCATCTATTGATCAAGTTAAACTGGGGTATATTCATCCACAGAGAACATAAATGAATGCTTGTCAGTCACACAGCATCAGCTGATCAATCCTGCCACAAGAAATCATTGATCCTGGTATATACCTTTCACAAGCTTCAGATGCAATTAGATTTTTTTCATTATTATTATTTTATATCTACTCTCATTGTGTAGAGATATTTGGGAAATGATTATTATGCTGCCCCGTGGTTGACAGCCTTGCTATTCAAATTTATTGTGATATTTTAGGTCCCTATGCAAACAGGTGTGAATTTTACACACTAATATGCGGCCAGTCGGCTCAAACTCAATATCATTTTACTTATTTACTAAAATTCTCTCATTATGGGCACCATTAACCTTGAACAACGATTACCAACTTGTCAGAGTCATGATAGATTTTCCAAGAAGAAAAATAGACCGTTGAGGGAAAACATTGATTCACTTCCTCCTTTGGAGGACAGCACATCAGATCACTCACCTTCTGGATTATCTTGATATCAGTGATGCAATTTGTTTTACATTTTCTCCAATAAATACATGCTTTTAAATGGCAGGTGTATTTTTAGAAAACACACAATTATAATGAAATCTGCATCTACAAAATGGAATATGGTGCATCATGATGACATGTTTGCATATACTTTATAAAAAAGTGCTTATATACATGCTAACTGAAATGGACACTTCATCTAAACAAGCAACTACACTTTCCAGTTTTGCCTTGAATGAATGAATGTGTAATTTCATTTCTCAGCAGTGTCACATTACGAGGGAATTTAGAAGCTATATTTTTGTCAAAGGAGCTGAAGTGCTGAGCACATCTTCCAGAATTACTTGACCTCAGTGCTGCTCATATTCCTGCGACTAATTCTGTCAAACAAGTCATTGGCCATTTGAGAGCAACTTTTAATGCTATGTTGCTTCATGACTTGAATGAATTCTACCAGTGTGGGAAATGTTGCATCCTTTAGATACTGTATCTCTAATGTATACGAACTACTGTACCAAATTAACCTCCATGTTCTACAGATCTAATCAAGTAATAATAAGACACAATCCAAAGCTATTCACATCTGCCATAATGACTGTGAAAACACTTAGTGGGTGGTCTGAGCTCATTGACCGGGACATTTTCTTAAAAAAAAAAAAAAAAAACACGTCATCTGACGATTCTATCAGCCCACATGTCATTCTGCACTGTATTATTCCAACTGAAGACTCTATTCTAACAACACGCTCTGGGTAGCCAGGGAACAGAAATACAGTCTAAACCTAGAAAAAGGGATTTAAACAGGGAGACAAAAAAAAACATGTCAATGAACCAAGCTGGCTAAGCTCTCATCCGGAAATAGGATGGAGAAGTGCTTCACAGGAGGATATGCGAGGGAGGCGTGGAAGGGTCAGAAATGAGCCAAGGGATACAGTGCTCAATTCACTTCTCTTTCAGAGAGCAGCTGAACACCTTCTGTGATAGTTAAATGGGACTGATTCTGTGCAGGATTGGGGCGCTGGACTCCGACCAGCCTCCGCTAAGCCCCTGCACCGATCAGTATGGACCAGGGGAAGGTTGTGTCCATCCTCTCCAAGCTAGCGTTGAGGAAACCTGCTGGACAGGGCAGCCAAAAGGGCCGTATGTTGAAGGAGTGCACGGCACAGCTGGGCAGCATGGTGGCACAGCTTTGCCAGCAAAGCCTTGAATGATTTCCAACACAAACATGTCAGAGTAAACTATTTTAAATCCAGCAACAAACTGTGGTCCCAAAGGGCTGTATTTTGTCACCCATCTGCTTCTCCATACACACAAATGAAATCAGCTGCAACAGCGGTGAACTGTCATGTTTCACAAGCAGTTTGTGAACACCATGACCTTCTGCTTCCATGGAGAGCTTCCTGGAACTGAACTGATCATCAGTGAGGCCAAAGAGCTATGTGGTAGGGATTGTTTCATTTGGCCCCAAATATCCTAGGCTCCATCATCTTGTCTAAACCCATCAACACCTATGCAAAATAGCAGTGGTCTAAAATGCAGTGCGCACATGAGGGCTACTGGGCGGAGTTTTGTTCAACAGCAAACATTTTAAACATGCCAGCCAGTCAGAGAGAGAACACCACCTCCGCTTGAAACCTCTATGCTGTAAGTGTCTGCTGCTGTGTGAGTCTTCCCAGAATTCTGTGTGTGACAGTGTGACTGAATAATGTGTAATTGTCAGTTATTTCAGTTGTATTTGCATATATCATGTGTGTTAGTTGTGTCCCATGTGTTAATTCCCTTGATGATGTGTGTGATTACCCTTATTGCGTGTTGCAGGTGTGAATGAGACTATCTCGTGTTGCCCGCCACCTCATTTTGGGTGGCCCCCCAAAACATGTCTGTGGTATATACAGTAGCATCTGGCCCGCACGGGAGTACATCACAGTAGCATAGGGCGATTCCACCTTATTTTGAAGAAAAAAAACATGCAAGCCTTTTACTTAGTTCGGTATATGGCTCAATTCCACCTTATATTGAAAAAAAAAACATGCAAGCCTTTTACTCAGTTTATTATACGGCTCTTCACAATGCAAGTAGAATGCTCTAATGATTTGAATGGGATTTCCCAAAGTTCTACCAGTCATTATTTTCATCTAAGGACCTTTTAATTGGCTGTCAATGGCAACGGATTTTCATTCAAAAGTGAAAGCAGATGGTTGATCAGCTGTGTTCTAAATAAAGTTTGATTCAAGTTCAGCGTGTGTTATGAACTATTTGGTTCTCAGCAAAGCCACAATGAAACGGTAACAAACTAGATGTACCGCATAGCGGTACAAAATATGACCTCAGTCCTGTACAGCCGTTCCGCGAAAATAAATCACACTTCAATTTGTCTCCATATTTTACTCCATCCCCCACTCTTGAAACTTTTGTGTATGCTTGTTTGGCATGCCTGAGTGTGTGTGTGCGGCTGCACAGAAAGTAGCCTACTGGTGCTGAAAAGGTGAATAGATTGTAGAATAGCCAAAGAAGATGTAGCATTGTTATAAAACCTTTAAAATCTCTAAACAATCACAAGTAGGGCAGTTCATCACAGTTCATCCATTGCAACTGGATTGATGAAAGGTCACTTACACCTGTAGGCTACATTGTATTTGGGAAAAGCAAAAGGTATCAGCATAATGTTATTTATTTATTTATTTATGTATGTATGTATGTATGTATGTATGTATGTATGTATGTATGTATGTATGTATGTATGTATGTATGTATGTATGTATGTATGTATTTTTAAACAAAAACATCTCTGTCAGTTCCATGCCGTTTTCAGCAGCTATCAAAAACAAAGGTCATTTTTGGATGGATGGATTTTTTGTGAATGTTTCTTCTTCTACATAAGATTTTAGTCATCTTTAGTTCATGTAATACTTTATTGTCAATGCACAAATTAAGTAACAGTAGGCCTAGTCTGAAACGTTATTGTTAATGCACAAATTAAGTAACAGTAGCCTAGTCTGAAACGAAATGCTGTTTTACATCTAACCAGTGGTGCAAATAACTGACATGTCCAAATGGGCCTTGATGAAATGTGTCGCTAGACTGTTCATACACACTTTAACGGGCCAAAGTTGAAGAGCTTTTGTCCGTTATTGTTAGTGAAAATATAGGCTGATTCATGTTCCCTTGCATTGTTTAACTGAGGTCCATGGCTAGTCTGGCTTTCATCAGACCAAGCTCAATCTTTTAAGAAATCAAAAAATAAATAGCGGGCAGATCAGGCTGGGTTCACCCAGCCTAGTCCATAGGCACCCGATATTGTTTAATTTTCCGATTGAGATATACACGCTCTGGTTATTCTAAATGCAAAAATGCATCAGGGAGTTATGACAAAACGGTAAATAACAAACTAGATCCTAATAGAAAGCTAGCTTCCCTAAGCTACAGGTAGGATTATAAGGTAGGCCTATTTACAACATAAATTGCCAATGGGCGATGCTGGCGACACAAATAAAATCTCCTTTGGAAACCAATGGCTTACGCCTTACAGTATCAAGCGGACTTAAACTGTCATATCGTGGCGAAAAATTGTAATAACATTCAAGCAGCTCCATGAGTCAAGGAAAGCGCGAATGAAGTAGCCACTTCTAAATGGGACCCACTACACAGTAGCTTAAGGTGTGTTGCTAAAGCAGCCATAATGAAATGAAGGTGTCATTGTTTGGATACTTCACACACACGTGCTTTTTAATTTCACAAGACTACAACTACCAAGCTGTAATCAAAGCACATCGATTCCCCTCTCACACCATGCACGCACTTAAAACAAAATAAACAGGCGTCTCAGTCTCACGCATGTATAGGCAAAACTGTATCAGACCGGTGTAACGTTGGTAAATCTTCCATTGCACAGAATGATTTTGTAGCACGTGCAATTAATGACAGTCGAAAGATACAAACAGTGCTGCTATACTGTACATTTGCTTGGTATAACCGCATTTATAGTTTTCTACAAATGCAATAAATCAAATGCCTCCATCACTCAACCAACGCTAACGGTAACATTACCTAGGTCCTTATTGATATTACAAGATTAACGTACCTGCAGTAAAAACCAAGCATGTCCGATAAACATCCTGAGATTTATTTCGGCTTCAAGAAGAAATGGGAATTACACTTCATGTGAACATCGTCCTATCCTTATTAGATGTTAGCTGCGGTAAATTACAGTCCTTGTATGAAGCGTCCATTGTTTTTTTCCAACCCACTTTTAACGTCCAACAAAATTACGTCTCACTGCAACGATGCGCCATCTAGTGGACAAACGACTTCTCGCCAATACTGAAAATGCAGCCATGATGATGATGATGAATATTTATTTTGGCTTTCTTTTAATCCTACTGAACCCCGGGGACGAAATGAAATTTTTCCGTAAAAGTCTAGTGGGGCTACATACCCACCAAATTTCATGTACCCCGGTGGTTCGGTGTCCCGGGTATCAATGACCAAAAATTCAGGGAGTAGATGACGGGAAAAATTCTTGAATTGTGTGCATGTGTGCGTGTACAAATTTATGTTTATGTGTGTGGGTGTGGGTGTGTGTGTGTGTGTGTATGTGCGTGCTTGTGTGTTTGCCTGCGTATGTGTGTTTGTGCATGTGCATGCATGCGTACATATGTCTACTGTGTGAGTATGTGTCATATGTATGATTACTGTAAATGTATGTGTGTGCGTGTGTATCTGTTTATGCACATGTGTGCACATGGAATGGGTTAACATGACCCCTGGAGGCAAACATACCGAAAAAATTGGTCATCCTAGGCCCTACAGTTCTCAAGATATTCACAGAGAACTGTGTCTGCCCTACCCTCCTTTCGGGGGGTCCAGTCCAGCGGGGGGGCTACAGATCAAAACGAAGAATGACGGTTCCATGCTATCCATGTGGGGGTACATGCCCACCAAGTTTTGTGTACCCCGGTCTTTCAGTGTCCCGGGAATCCTTGTTGGTGTACGTCACTAAATGTACACATAAATTATTTTATTGTAAGGCCCCCCCATGAACGAAAGTACACAAAACTTGGCATGCATTCGGAGGGTGTCATAATGATCCTACACTTTTAATTTCGTGCAGTTTTGACCTTGTCAGCCAGAGATATTGTGATGAAAACACCTAATTTTTTGCTTTTTAATTTTTAACTAGGTGGCGCTATACATGAAATAAGTGGTAATGGGATGGGTTGACATGCCCCCTTAAGACCAACATACATAAAAAAGGTGGACCTCCTAGGCCCTACGGTTATCGAGATATTCACAGAAAACTGTCTCCGGCCACCTACAGGCCAGTTGGTGTATAGTAACATAAATTAATTTATTGTGTGGCCCCCCATGAACGGAATTCCACAAAACTTGGCGTGCATACAGAGGGTGTCATAATGATCCTACAATTCCAATTTCGTGCAGTTTTGACTATGTTAGGTCACAGATACCTTCAATTACAACACCTCATTTTTACTTTTTTGTGTTTAACTAGGTGGCGCTATACATGAAATGAGTGGTTATGGAATGGGTTGACATGGCCCCTTGAGATCAACATACAAAAAAAAAATGGTCCTCCTAAACCCTACAGTTTTCGAGATATTCACAGAAAACTGTGTTTGCCCTACCCTCCTTTCGGGGGGTCCAGTCCAGCGGGGGGGCTACAGATCAAAACGAAAAACGATGGTTCCATGCTATCCATGTGGGGTTACATGCCCACCAAGTTTCGTGTACCCCGGTCTTTCAGTGTCCCGGGAATCATTGACGGAAATTTGGGCATGCGAAAAAGAAAAAAAAAAGAAAAAAAAAAAAAAAGAAAAAAAAAAAAAAATCTGACTAAACCTATATGACCGCCGCTTCGCTGCGCGGCGGTCATAATAAATGTAAGCCTATATCGTGGAGTTTATTTTTTCGTTTTGGCAAGTAGCCGTATAATAAGCAGGATAATGTATAGAACGCTGGTCATTATTGGGAAAATAAGTCCGGTTCGCCCTGTCGGGACTTATTATGACCGCCGCGCAGCGAAGCGGCGGTCATATAGGTTTAGTCAGATTTTTTTTTTTTTTTTTTCTTTTTCGCATGCCCAAATTTCCGTCAATGATTCCCGGGACACTGAAAGACCGGGGTACACGAAACTTGGTGGGCATGTAACCCCACATGGATAGCATGGAACCTCCTTTTTTTGTTTTGATCTGTAGCCCCCCTGCTGGACTGGACCCCACGAAAGGAGGGTAGGGCAGACACAGTTTTCTGTGAATATCTCGAGAACCGTAGGGTTTAGGAGGACCATTTTTTTGTATGTTGATCTCAAAGGGCTATGTCAACCCATTTCATAACCACTCATTTCATGTATAGCGCCACCTAGTTAAACACAAAAAAGTAAAAATGAGGTGTTGTAATCGCAGGTATCTGTGACCTAACATAGTCAAAACTGATCACTGAAGTGTATGATCATTATGACACCCTCTGAATGCACGCCAAGTTTCGTGGAATTCCGTTCATGGGGGGTCACACAATAAATTAATTTATGTTACTATACACCAACTGGCCTGTAGGTGGCCGGAGGCAGTTTTCTGTGAATATCTCGAGAACCGTAGGGCCTAGGAGGTCCACCTTTTTTTTGTATGTTGGTCTTAAGGGGGCATGTCAACCTATCCCATTACGACTTATTTCATGTATAGCGCCACCTAGTTAAAAATTAAAAAGCAAAAAATTAGGTGTTTTCATCACAATATCTCTGGCTGACATGGTCAAAACTGCACGACATTGAAAATGTTGGATCATTATGACACCCTCCAAATGCATGCCAAGTTTTGTGAACTTTTGTTCATGAGGGGCCTTACAACAAAATAATTTATGTGTACATTTAGTGACCGTACACCAACCAAGATTCCTGGGACACTGAAAGACCGGGGTACACGAAACTTGGTTGGCATGTAACCCCACATGGATAGCATAGAACCATCGTTTTTCGTTTTGATCTGTAGCCCCCCCCCCCCCCCCCGCTGGACTGGACCTCTCGAAAGGAGGGTAGGGCAGACACAGTTTTCTGTGAATATCTTGAGAACCGTAGGGCCTAGGATGACCATTTTTTTCCGTATGTTTGCCTCCAGGGGTCATGTTAACCCATTCCATGTGCACACATGTGCATAAACAGATACACACGCACACACATACATTCACAGTAATCATACGTATGACACATACTCACACAGTAGACATATGTACGCATGCATGCACATGCACAAACCCACATACGCAGGCAAACACACAAGCACGCACACACACACACACACACACACACACATATAAACATAAACGTGGACATGCACACATGCACACAATTCAAGAATCTCTCAGAATTATGAACAGGCAAGATGGGGGTGGGGTTGTATAAAATGAATTTTACATGTGAAATCTATGAACTAATCATGTTTTGGTACTTGTTGTCTAGCAGATACCAGTGAGAACTGAGTGTGGATAATACAATTTAGTGAGACAGTTAGAATCATATAGGCCTTTCAGCGTGATTTATTTTTGTGGAAAAAATGTGCTGGACTGGGCGGCGGTCATATTTTGTACCGCTCTGCGGTACATCTAGTTTGTAGGTAGGTCCGTTTTCGATGGAAAACGCGAAACAGCGCCAAAACATCCACCAGTGGACAAAAAGAGTATTACATGTGTATTGTTAAGACTCACCATAGAGAATGAATGGGGGAAATTACGGAGGTTATAGTTTGACGATGTTAGAGCCAGGCATAGTGAGCTGGCCCTCGGAAGAAAGTTTGGGGACCACTGCTCTATATCGTCATCGAAGGGGCGAGGGGCCAATGATTGCCATTCCAACAGATGGCCACACTAATTTATACAAATTGCTGTAATAGGGCTACCATTGTCTTTGCAAACCTTTGTCAGCTAATAGTAAAGTCTGCGGATAACAAGTGTTTTCCGTGGTTAAAGCGTTGTTCCAGTTGTTAACGACAGAAGGGTTCTCCCAAAATCTGACAGTTTATCTTCAATTGCATCCACCAAAAACCATGGTAGCTAAAATGAGGGGGTTCGAATGTAGGGAGGGAAAATATTGAAAGGGAAACTCGGCCTTATACCTGGCAGTGACAATGTGACAATTCTGGGAGGGCATAGTCTAGAGCTTTGACCGGCACCATTTTTTTCTAGCGGAAACTCTGGTATATAACCTTGGTTCTCTGAAGGAGAACACAAGACATTAACCCTTTCTGCCTCATTGACTTCTAAATCTGGTCAAACAGTCGCTTCAGTTGAAAGAAATAAGAGATTCAGGTTCAGGTCAATGACGTCATTGGAGATGGACTTCCCATTAGTTAACATCTGGTGTTCTCCTTCAGAGAACTGATGTTATATACATAACCAAACGTGATTAAAATCCCACAATAACGATAAGGGCTCATTGTGCAGTCACACATTTGCAACTCTATGGGAAAAACAATAAAGGGAGCAGGAGCATAAGCACCTAGTGCAGCGGTCCCTAACTACCGGGCCGCAGGACATTCCTAACCGGGCCGTAGCCTACGACATGAGTTTAAAAAAAAATGCATGCAACCTAAACTAAATTTAATTCGCAATGTCACGTTTTTACATGGCATAGGCCTATATGCAGTTGTTTGATTGCACGCATGTTTGCATTTTGCAAGGTCTATTTTCTTACGTCTGTCTGTCCCGCCTTCAACACTTTTACATATTGCCTTCAGCGCTGCGCAGCCTCAGGTCAGCTCACTTCACTTGATCAGTTCTTGGCGAACGGTAGTGTCACACGAAGTTAGCTAAACTGCTAGAATGAGCAACAAAAAACAAGCATCTTTAGCAGGTCACTGGCCAGAGTGTTTGAGTTGCGAGAGCAGAAAAAAAGCTTAGCTGCACATTTTAGTGATGAGGACTGGGTGTCAAAACTTGCTTACCTGTGTGACATATTCGGGTTGCTTAATGACCTCAACCTGTCACTCCAGGGGAGAATGACGACTATCTTTAAACTGGCAGATAAAGTCGCTGCATTTAAAGCCAAGCTTGATTTGTAGGGACGACGAGTGGACCGGGGTGTATCTGATATGTTCCAAAAAGTAGTGGGGGTTTTGGGAGAGACTGAGGCAGGGCCCTTTCTCTCGCAGCTGGTGCGCGATCACCTTGTTGCGCTCTCAAATGAGTTTGACCGTTACTTCCCATCCTTCAAAGATTCACGGCAAACCAATGAGTGGGTCCGCAACCCATTTGTCAATATCCCGAATAGTCCTAACTTGTCAGCGCAGGAGGAAGAGCAGTTGATCGAAATTGCAAAGGACGGTGGTCTTAAGAGTGTGTATAAGGAAACCTCTCTGGCGGGTTTTTGGATCAAAACCAAAGCAGAATATCCCGAGATAGCCGTAAAAGTGCTGAAAACGTTTCCCACCACATATCTATGCGAGGCCGGGTTTTCGGCAATGACTGCAACTAGACAAATTGTGCAATCGACTGGACATTTCAAACACACTGAGGGTGTCACTGTCTTCCATCACCCCCAGATGGAAGCTTCTTGTTGCAGGGAAACAAGCAGGGCTCCCACTGATTATATTCGTAATGCACGTTTAGTTCCCATGTTTTGTTCCCATATTTTGTTAAGCATGTTCACACTTATAGATGTAGCTTCAAGTTGTTCAATATTCATAGTTCATATTGTTCAATTTTCACTTCTTCAAGTTCACGTTTTTCACAAGAGATTTTACCTTCACTGTTCATACATAATTGGAGCTAGTTCTTTTCAAGTAGGCCTAATGCATGCACAACACATATGGAACATGGAACCCCCAAACCCCCCCCCCCGGTCCGTGAAAAAAAAAATAGGAATCAAACCGGTCCATGGTACATAAAAGGTTGGGGACCCCTGACCTAGTGAATTTAAAAATGGTTAACACCTGTCAGTATCACTGATGCTACCAATGAGGGGGTCTGTAACCAGCAGGGATGTCCATCATCAGAGACTTTCAAAGACATGCCAGGTTTACCCCTCGCCTTCTCCCAGCAACTCAGTGTAATTAGTTATTTGCACGTAACAGGCTACTTAATGCGATAAAGGAGGCTGAAGTCTTAGAGCTAGAAGGCAAACAGTATTCATGCAGAGGCCTTATCATTAAAAAGTGTAGGCATTACTAATAAAGTATACATAAAGAAAGATCTTGAAGAGATGGAAAGAAAATTAAAATGGCCTCCCACCTCACACATGCACACAAAACACACACACACACACACACACACAAACACAGACAAGTTACTTGCAGATTCTGTAACTTTCTATTTATAAAAATATTTGTGATATACAAAAGGAAAGGAAATTAATTGAAAGTAAAATCATACGACAATCAGGATCACAATATGCACCCTACGGGTGAGCCTGGTGTTATGACATGTGTGACCCTAGAGCGCAGCCCAAATGGATTTTGTGTATGAAAAGTAAACAAAATGCCAATGTGTGGGAGGCTTTATGGAACTAACAACCACAGACTCCTTGTGAAGTGAGGCACACCATAATCCCCCTGCATTGTGTCGATATTCATGGAGTTTAAGAGAAAAACTCACAAGAGACAAAGCGAAACGACAGCAGTGGAAGGTTGCTTTTACAATTGCCCTGTCCAGACACTGAAAATAATAATGGCCTTAAAACTGTTGATCCTTCCTTGGGAGCTTTGGTTCAAATTATGTGGCCTTAAAATGCTGATAGATTAAAATGCCATTACCTAGGGTGAGTAGGACCTTTATTTTTCTGTCACGCAAATATCTCCCTCGAGCTCACAGACAAAGTCGAAAGAAACTTTTACTGGTGGCAAAGAGGAGGTGCTGATACAGCCATTATGTATCCTTGGATATAACTGAGAAGCTTTTGCCACAGGTCTTGGCCATAACTGCTGACCACAATAAAGCAGAGAGCACTGTTGTGCACGGGGGGTGGGGTGCCATGGTTAAAAAAAATGTTTTAAGGTGCCCTCAAAAGTGTCCTATTGGCTGGCTTATACATGAAAAAATTTTCAGTGCCTCTAGAGTGCCAATTCAAACAATACGTTTGAAGAACACATCTTAATGAGTGTCCTTCTAGTATTATAAATGTAATGCAACACCATAAACTCTTAAAATGGTCTACACTTGCAGTTCCCTACAGTATGTGTGCCCTTCCATTGGAAAATGGGTGTCATCATGGAATGCCCTCTATGCTGCCCCTAGATTACAGTGTTCCAAAGGGTGTCATTTCCAGTACAGAATGCAGTGGAATGCAGCCCTATAAATTCTACTACATGTGAGAAAGAAGTGCCAATGTAGGTGCTGCTCTAGTGGATAAAATGTGATGCAGTGAAGTAAAGTGTAAAGGGAAGTAAAGGGTGTCCCTACTTGCATCAATTTATGGACGTTTCCTAATGGATGCTCCTGCAGTGCAAAATATGTGGCAGGTGCCCTTACAATGGGATAAACTTGAGGTTCCCTACAGGTGCCTTTCTGATGGAAGACATTTTTTAGGAAGTCCCCTCTTAGATAGCCCTGCGACACTATGAAGTGACCTTGCAATGGAAAATAACAAATCCCAGTAGGCTATAATGAGATGTAGTGCCCTATGGTCTTCCTTACCATGTGCCCTCTAGGGAAGGTTTTTCCAAAGTCAGCGCCATGACGTGATTCTAGGGTGCCACCAAATACGTTTTCTGTATTTCTGCAAGGGGCAGATCCGATAGGCTAATATCTAGCTGACATTTTGATGGTATCTCATCTGCACTGTCAATATTTTCATTTTTAATGGGCACTTTAAGCCAGGGCATTCAGTGTTACAATAATGACACGAGCAGTCATGTCACTGCAGACCCTCCCCCCTATCTCACAATGGAAAAGAAAGTGAGACCAAATTCCAACATATGGATCCTGATCTTTCTAAATAATCATGTAGGAGGATTAATTGTCCCCAGACCCCCCTAGCTTAGCTAAGTTATCAACTTTTTGAGGTGGTCCCTCTTCATTTCTGTGCCTAAGGGGCACAGAGGCTCATGCTTGACACATTATAACATTTTGCGTGAGATTGGGACTCATGACATAGGTGCCCTTTTTGTTTCTTCGCCCCTGCCCTTCAAGAATTATGTGCACGCCACTGGCAGAGAGGACAGTTATGCTTCTGTGTAGTCCAGAAATATTGGAAACACCGTAAAGCTGTAAAACATCACACACAAACTGATCAGAGCAATACCACAGTGAGCAGCATAGAAGAGGCTCTAATGTTGTTTCATATGTCAATAAAAAACAAAGTTCTGTTTCTGAATGGTAGCAAATAGAAAATAAACCACTCTCATTGCCTTAAGAAAAAAGAATGAACGGTCAGCAAAAACACAGAGAACAGATTCTTCATGGTGAGTATCCTCAGAAAACAGATTCTCCATGGTGAGTATCCTCAGTGAAAATACAGGAAACAGATTATCCATGGTGAGTACCCTCAGTGACAACACAGGGAACAGATTCTCCATGGTGAGTACCCTCAGTGAAAACACAGGAAACAGATTCTCCATGGTGAGTACCCTCAGTGAAAGCACAGAGAACAGATTCTCCATGGTGAGTATCCTCAGTGAATCTTCCTCAGTATCTGTAGAACAAGCTCCACTTTTTTCCTTGGCGGCCATTCAACTCATTTTCTTCTCTCTTGTCACCTGGCTGTTTAATCTTGCACCCTACAATCTATTGGAGCAGGCTGTACAGTAAACATTATGTCACCTGCATCCTCATATATTATTCTGTCTTCGGGGTAACTTGGCCATAAGCCAGATGCTGAGAAAATGAGGTTATAGCAGTGGTTCTCAAAGTGTGGGGCGGGCCCCACTAGTGGGGAATAGAGACATGACAGGTGGGGCGCGATGAATAGGAGGAAATGTGTTCTTTTGTGAAGGAAGATCATAGATTCAAGACAAAATAGCCACACACAAACATAAGAGTCATAAACAGACCGACATTATGAATTAATAATAGCATCTGATCCAGTGGACTGAGACGGGAAATGTAATGTGGACCCAAGATGTGAAAAAAGTATTTTAATGTTACCATTTTGCTGGGTTGATGGGGTCAGGTGGAGCTTGAAAATTCCCCACTTTCAAAGTGGGGAATGACAGAAAAATGTTGAGAACCACTGGGTTATAGCAATTACACCTGATAGTGCCAGCGTGTGTGCATATTGCCTAATACCTATTGCCTTCTCCCTGGTAACCTCTTCAGATCTCACATCTATTCTGATGCATTCATTTCATTGCATCTGTATGAACCAATCAGAGTGAGTCATATCAAACATGTTTCCATGCATATCTCGCTGACCGTTTGTCAGACTGATTTCACACTTGGCAGGTGTCTTGCTACGGGAATGGGTAAGTGCAGTGGCAAATTTGACGTTGTTTGGAATAACAAATGCAAAACATATTGTTAAATATATCGGTAAAAGAAGCACATTGGCTTTCACCGCTAGCCACTCCCCCTCCCACACAGCACTGTACTGTAAGCTACCAGTGAGGATAGAAGCAGGGCTTTGGCAGAACTGGATCAGTGTAGGTTACACGGGTAAAAACTTAAGCGAGTGCAAGATAACTCCGCGGATTTTGCAACAACACGCCAACATGCCAACACACACAGGTAGGCTTTGCAGTGGCTCTTAAAACTGACGTAAAAAATTATGTGCAATAAACGGACACTTCGAATAGCCCAGGCTACTTTGGACTGTCTTTAGACTTTGAATAAGCAAAAGACAATTCCAACTGCAAGGTCCTAAATTGAAACGAGCGGTCCCGAATTAAAGAGCGTCTCAGAATGCCACACATGCAAAGCATAACCAGCGACAAGTAACGAGTGGCAGACAGAGTGTGATGTCACTTATAGGCCACCAGAGACTGTTTTTGAGTCACACCGTTGCAAATTCCATATGATGCATCATTCCACAAAATGGTTTGTTTTCTCTATCGTCAAGTTACTCAATAGGCTAAACATATAGCCTTGACTCAAAACAGCTGTTAGGATTATGTCATTTTGATTTGTAAAAAATGTCACATGCAGCCATGCTTAAATTCTGCTCACTTCTCATTTATTATATTATTATATTATCTGTACTAGGCCTATTCATTATTGAATGCTTACCTGGAATTATGTTTTTCCCTATCATCCTATTTTTAAAGCAGGCCTACCTGCAGGCATGTAATTGGGCTACAGGAATAGCATGTTTGAACAGGCACTGCACTAGTGTGATAAAATGTAGAATGGGGGAGTTCTGGGGTTAATATTTAGCCAGTTGCTTCATTAGTGCCTGTAAGGGAGGAGCCTATTTGATTGTTGTTGGACTTAAATGTGAACAATCGCTCATCCCGATTGAACAACTGATCTAATGAAAATTTACTATGGTACCATGATCATGGTCATGATTTTGGTCACGATACCTGTAGCAGTGCTCAAGCTACGTAAAGGGTACTATTTTACATTTACGTGTCCATTCATTGTGAAAGTGAACAATTCTGACTGGCATGATTCTCTTGTCATGCCTCTTTTTGTAAACATGTACACTGTTCCAGTGACTGTTGTAGTGCAAACCTTATGGCTCTCTGCCTTAAAATAGGAAAGAAATGTACAAGTTAGCCTAGGGGGAACTAGTCTGTCAGTGCAAACTCCTAAGTGTGATTCTACAGTATGTAACAGAGCAGAATGCAATGCTTGGTAACAACATATGTGAACCACCTGCCTGGTGCTAACATTTTGATTATTGCCCATTTCTGCCCAGGGCAGAAGGTATTGTTATCTCTGTGTGTGTGTGTGTGTGTGTGTCACATGAGAAATGGTCCGATAGAGGGTCACATATTTCAGTCTTCCTATATGATCAGGATCCAGATTTTTCTCATTGCCGTTACTGATCAATTACAAGGACTAGGGTCTGCAGTCACCTGACTGCTCTCATTGTTTGGGGTGATGAATTCTCTGGAAATTAAAGGGCAGCATGACAAAATTATAATTATTTATTTTTCCTCCATTCCTTTCTTCGTCCTTTGTTCTTTGATGTTGAGTGAACAAGATGGTCCAAATAACATCCTAACATCAGTTGGCTCGGCTTTGTATCTTGTGCTTTCTAGTATCTGGTTTTATCACTACAACAGTACGTAGGTTGATTGCCTTGAAGCAGAGGACAGAGAATTTTTATTTTTATTTTTATTTATTTTTTAGTTTTTTCTGCAAACACCTAACCCCCTTGTAGAGTAAAATGTTGAACCCCTGCTGGGAAAGTTGCATAGAAAGTATTTGGGAATGTTGGGCAGTCCCTGTTACCATGGCAATGTGCATAAGTAAGCTATATCAGCCATGTATAGCTGTTAAATTGTCATTAGTCATATGTCAGGCTATAATATGTTGTTATTAAATAAACACATCTCTCAAAAGGTAGAAGTAAGTAGTGGATGATCATAATAAATCAATTTAACTGCCTCTCAATGATGATGCAGATTGATAAACTATTTTCACATATCTAGCCTGTTTTGAATTTCTGTAGCCTACATATGGGATTGCCTGAAAGATATGGTAGGTAGTAAACTTAATGTCTTATTTTCTCCTGGGTCATGATCAACAATTAGAAAATCAAATTAAATATATGGGTTTTCTCTTTTTTTCTCTTTCCACTACAGCAAAGGCATACTAAAGGCCCTCATCCTAACAGATGGTGATCGCTGACAGCATCATTACAGTAATGATCCTTCAACTGTAGGGAAATAAAACAATCACCTTTAACCACTAAGATATGAAAATCCTCATACCTGCTGGAATAAAGAAACATAGGTATGCTATGCATCACCATGCACAGCAAATATGAGGCAAATGTTAAGACTAAATTACCTGGGCTCTGCTCCAAAGTACTGCAGTGCAATACTGTTGGCCTGCCGTATGTCCACTTTCATCACCATTTGAACTCCTATCTTTTTTTATCCTAAAATTACCCAATAACACACACACACTCAGTAGACAAGCAGGTTGCACCCAAATATTGCACCAAGTCCTATATGCCTATTATTACTGCACACAGGGCAAGGAACAGGGCTGTGGGCTCACCGGGGCTAGCAGGAGGCTGACAAGGGGGTAGGATCCAGCTTGGCACCCGCTTTTACCCAACAGCTCCCGTCCAGCACCAGAGAGAGAAGCAAACACAAGGAACTTGGTTAACTACACTTACAGTATGGAGAAACTCTGATAGTGTCACTTGTCTTAACAGTCACTGGCTTGAAAGTCAGGCTACATGGGTGCAACCACCTGGTCAGCTTTGACATTTGAAAAACCAAAAACAACAAACTTAAACTTCAGATCAACCAGATAAACAAAATATAAAATAATGAAATTAATAAACCCACAATTGGAGAGAGAGAGAGAGAGAGAAAGGGAGAGAGAGCAAGGGAGAGAGAGAGACTGAGAGGTCAGCCTAAGCAAGCACAAGAGGAATACATTTTGAAACGCTGTGGGTCAGATTAGCTGGGGCTGCTGCTGCTGAAGTCTCTACCCAGCTGGACGTGTCTGATGAGCTCAGGAAACTCAGAGACATGGTCAAGGAGCTGAGAGTGTCTCAGAGTTTCACTCAGAACGAGCTACAGAAAACTAAATCACTGCTGTAATGCAGAGATGAAAATTGATGGCCAAGAGGCAGAGCTGACTGCAGTGAAGACCAGACTGGCAGCCACTGAGACTGTAATGAAACTGGAGAAAGAGACTACAGAGAAAGCCAAGGTGGCCTTTTCAGTAGGTTTGACTAACTCAGGATACACTCCAGAGAATGGTTTTGATGAGAAGATCGTGGTCTTCACTAAAATCTTCACCAATGTTGGAGAGGGCTACAGCAGCTCGTTAGGCTTCTTCACAGCTCCAGTCAGGGGAGTCTACTTCAGATTCACAGTCATGGATTACCTAGACTCACGCAACATGGAGATAATCATGTATAAGAATTGGACGAAAGTCATGCGCTTGGTTGAGCATGATACTGATGGAAGCCCCCACCTATCTCTCCAGTGGTGTGACTGCAGATGGAGGTGGGAGATGAAGTTTATATGGGACTCCCTCCATACAACAATCGGCTGTATGATAATTCTTATAATCACAGCATCCTCAGTGGCTTCCTGCTCTTTACTCTGAGTGTAACAGACTGCTCAACATGATGCAGATGAATGATAAATAAACATAAGCATCCATCATCTCCTCTGTCATGTGTCTTTGTTTGGGTGCGGTGCGATGGGGTCATGAGGAACACAGATTTAACAGTGATACAAAGTAGTTACAAACTAACTCATTTATCAACATTTTGAAGTTAATTCGATATTATTTTATAGACATTTCTATGTTCTATGCATTGAGAAAAATCATGTGCTGGTCGAGTAAATGTGTAATTTGTGAAAAAAATAGGTGGGAGATGAAGTTAACTTGCGCATCCCTGCAGGCCACGATGTGACGTGATTAGGTAAGAGGTTTGGAACAAAACGCCAATGCTGCTTTGCGATTGTTGGACTTTTATTTTGACAAGTTGTCGTCGTTCTGTCTTCCACATTCATGAAAGGTTTGGTATGAATGTTGAGTCATGTCTCATGAAACAGTCATGAATGCTTTATGTGCAGTTTATTTACTTGAATTTCCCCTTGTGGATCAAGTATCTATCTATCTATCTATCTATCTATCTATCTCTTATGACAGCTGCTATGAATGTGTTATGAACTCACCTGTCAAGTAAAGTGTCATATATGAGGTTATACTACTGTAAAACATTTAATTCAACGACAAACCTATACAAAAATGATACCACATAATTTCTCTGCTCTTTTTTGTATATTTATTTGTATATCATATTTAAGCATGCAGCTTTAGAAAATAGTATATTTGAATCTAAAATCTACCTGAATCAAATTTGATGTCACATAGCACAGATGTATTCAAGCCTCTCCTAAGGTTTGTTCATATTTGAAGGATAGGACCAGATCAGTTTGAAGAGCAGGTGTCAGCTTTCCTTGGCGACCACCCGGAATGTGTGTAAACAGACACCTTTTTAATGAGTTGTGCAACTCACTGTCTCAGTTTTGCCCTGACTTATGGAGGTGGATATCTTATTACCTACTGTCTGGACACTGTCTGAGAAATGGTCATGAGTTGGTTTTATTTCATGACACAGTGAAGGCCTCAGATGGTAACATGTACTATATATGCCAATGCAGCAAGTGGAATCAGCAATTCAAGACTATCCCATTAGCCCTATGTGGGCATATATTAAAATGGTCAGGTAGAAGCATATTACATATTTGCCTTAACTGTATATTGTTGATTTGCATTCATTTGTCTAATTTCCTCATTAGCATTACTTGGCGTCAGGCTATGTAATTATCTCTAAATTAGATTATGTATTGTCTTGAATTTGCTGACATAACCATATGGCAGTGTTATAATGATGCTATCAATCATAACATATGCCTAATGATTGACAAGCTATTAATTGGCCAGCGTGACAGGTGTGGTTTGATGTGATGATCATCTGATTGACATACAGTATTAGGTTGAAGCATGTCGAAAGAGCAATGATGCTTTTAACTAGTTTTTACCGGTCATTCTCAGTCACATGCTGTTTCTGAAGCCACACCACTTAGTGTTCATGAAGTAATGACGTAAACAGCACGTGTTAGTGGTTATGAACATGAGTGAATCGTCTTTTCCTGGGCCATTCACAATCGCCAGTAATGTAAATTTGCTTTGCCACCACCACAGACAAAGTGATATTTGATTCAGGTTAATTCAAGCCACCGTTTGGACTGAATGCTTCACTGAAATAGGGCTGTCTGTGTTCAGCAGAGAAAGCCAAAATCCCTTTTTCTGCCCTGGCACATTTCCTAAACATATTTAATCTGTAAATCCATTGTGGATTAAAACAATCAAATGCAATTTTGCCTTTGTCCTATAACTGTTTTTCGATGGTTTAGTGGTCTGCTGTGCCTATCTTCCTTCAGCAACAGAGACACTATTTAATTATTCTCTACAAGATTGTGTGACCCATTCTGAATATCAATGGTGATGGCAGTTTGACTGTTGAATAGCCTACACCAATTGATATTAACTGTTTTACACATGTGTGGGGTTACGGGGTTAAAAAGACTCTATAAAGCACAAAATTAACCCTAAATGATTTATTGACTAATTCAGCACCTTCAGCAGAATAGCTTGACTACAAGGTGTGTGGATCATAATGGCAAATCAACACTCTTAACGTTTGTATTAGCTAAACCACACATGAAGTGGTGATACATAGTTGATTTACTCGTCACTGGCGAATAGGAATCACTCAGCGAAGACACAGCGATACAGACAATTAGCGAGACGACTGCATGAATAAGCTGGGCCTGGGCTCAGAGGGAGCCGAGGGGAGTGGTGTCTTCGGAGCCGAGTGAGTTGACCTTTCCCTGAGAGATGAAGGGCGACGGCTAACAAATGAAGACACAGTGCCACAAAGGTCATGTTTTCCTCCCTAAAGGACATCACAGAGCAGGATCTGACAGTGGTCATTGATAGAGAAGGAGGAAGGGACAATGGAGTAACTACTGCTTTCCTTTTGTTGATGTAGAAGAGAGGTATACAAGGGTTTACTTTCTCTGCTTCACCACAGGTGTTGGTGGTACATTTAAGTGGTGCATTCTTTTTTATTACCAATAGCAAGCCTTGATTTGGAAGGTTTGATTGAAGAAAGGTGTATCAGTGGTGCAGGACTGATGGCAGAATCTCTACCTTGACGCAAAACCCCCTTACTTTTCCTGATTATACCCTTATTTTGACGGTCATGATTTGTTGTTTTTTGGACAAAAAGCAAATCGCTAGCAGTAGCAGAGCTTCTATTTGAGCACTTGTTCCAAATGGGCCTGATATATTTTGATGTGTGGGAGAAGGGAGAGTGGTGTCAGGTTTGACCCGATCTCCAGTGTTGCAATCAGGGCTCAGGCCCCCTGTTGACTCCAAAGCCCCGCTGGCACCAGGAACACTGAGCAAGAGTGACAAGGGGACGACTTCCTGTTTCACCCATGCACCAGAGGTCCTGCCACCGTTACAGGCAGAAGCTCCTGCTCCTCTGGGGCTGGGCCTGGGTCAAAGAGCTGTCTGCTCAAAGCCCCTGACACAGGCGATGCCATATTCTGAATGTCATTATTGTGGTCTTCGGTTGTGACAGACAGACTCCCAGATGTACAACAAAGAGAGCGAACTGCCGCTGTGCTGTGCTGTTGTCATTACGTAAACATTGCAGCTGTGACCAGTTTTTGAATTTGGCAACTCACACAGTGACTTTAAAATGGAAAATGAGTCCATCAACATAGCGGGGAGAAAACATTTTTCTTTCTTTCATTTTTGTGCTTTTTGTTTTTTTGTTTTGTTTTCTGTTTCTTCTTCTTCATCTATCAACCAGCTTCAAAGGTCTCTAAATATCAGTCACTGTGCTATCATTGCTCAGCCTGTGTTGGTTTGGCTGCGCTGGTATTTTCATCCTCAGTTGTGAATGGGGGGATGTAGAGCGTGATGATTGAAATGCATATGTGTACTTGACTCCATCTGCACAGGTCTGCTCAGTGGGTCTTTGAACTCATCACTGGCTAGAATACATTATCACAATACCGTAAAAAAAAAAAAAAACATTTATGAAGCAGCCCTATGTTGAAATTTAAATATGTATGTGAACTTTGTAATGTTTTTTACTTGTTTTTCTAAATTGTATTAGAGTGGTACATCAGAATTGTATGGTGTATGGACCAATCACCACCTTCGGAAGATAAATTAAACCAATTCATCAAGCTAAATTATACTGTTAATATGATTGTGCTCTATGAAACATTAGGATAGTAGGTAGTAATAAGTAAAGGCATAGCACAAAATTAATTGTATGATTGCTAAATGAATGAACTTATTATACAATGAACTGTAAACACAGATGTAAGTGGAGACCTAATTAAATATAAGGTAGACCTCCAAATTAGTCTTAGCAACAGTCCTAACAGTTATGCAGAAATAAACGTTGACATTTAACACAAAAAAATAAATTTTTAAACTGGAGTACTCTCTGTGTTCATCAATCCCAATAATAACAGATACAAATGTTGATCCCGCTGGATAGTGTCCTCACCACTATGACCTATGACCCCATGAGATTTGCTCATTTGCATAGCCAAAGGCTCCATCTGTTGATTGGTCCTGCGTTACGTTTCCAAACATATCGGCAAGTGCAGTGGCTGTTTGGATTCTGCTTTGCGGTAACTTGAGGTAACGCTGTTTAATTAAGGCTCTCGTGCACTGTAATGTCACCTCTTGTATAACTCTGAATGCACGCTCCACTGCATTTAATTAAAGACTACACAAACTGTGATTAAGGTCACTACAATCTGTTAGTCTTCTGTACAAAAAATATTCATTGACACTCAAAGGAAATTAATTAATTCAAATTGAATAGGTGCAAAACCTATTCGAAGAGGTGTAAGCTTTCCTTTCATCTTGAAATCATATATGAAATCGCGGTCATACCATAGAAAGACAGAAAGACACAGAGGTGTTTTTGGAGAACTAGGCAGTGGAACATACAGTACAAGTAGATGACTGATTTAACCTAGCATGGCAGTGTCTCTGTCTATTCTCTGTGCATATTAAAATGTGAAATTAAGAAAATTAAGATTCTCTGTTTTGTTCATTTCTTTGATTGGTTGGTTTAGTTTAGACAATGACAATGGTCATGACAATGGAAAAAGTCAATGACAGTGGTTTTGCTAACAGATTAATTAGTTGTACAGAGAGAACAAGAAACAGTGTTGTTAATGTTCCTTTTTGCACTCCCATATTGCCGGGTAGTAAATGTTATTGACCTCTTCTGTATTCTGAACAATATATCTGTCTATCCATCTATCTTAGCTCAGGTGTCTCCTCTTCCAATCTCCTCCTGTGCTCAGATAGCTGAAGAAATGTTCTGTTTTTCTCTACATGACAAATGCCCAACAATTCCAACTGACCGTGGAGAATCCAAACAGCTATATTTCTGTCACCTGCTTCAACCTGTCATTAAGCTGATTACCGCCTTCTCTGGACTTACCTGACCCCTGATGTTTTTGACCAAACATCCATTTTCCCTGATTACCCTCCTAGTAGCCCCTGAGTTTCCTCAGTGCTTTGCTTACTTCTTGTTTGGGTTTAGATTCACCACACTGTTGGCACCTTGCTTGTTTGTGAGTAAAGACTTGTCATTGTGTTGAAGCTGTGACTTTTTGTAATGCATTAGGATCCTGCACTCCTACAGTCTGTGACAGAGAGAGCGAGAGGGAGAGATTATGGAAATCAGGAGAGGCTGCATCAGACTGTTTTCTGAATAGAGATGAAGAAAAGAAGAGACAGACTCTCTTACATGTTTCATGTGTAGACTCCCGAAGAAAATTCGGTTACACTTTACTTGAAGGTATCTACATAAGAGTAACATGACACTGTCATGAACGTGTCATAAACATTATAAACAAGTCATAAACGTTTATGACACGCTTCTCCTGTCATTAAGTGTCATTCGGTTTTTGTCATGACAAGTTAGGGTTAGGGTTAGAGTTAGAGTTCATGTGTCATGACAGTGTAACTTGTTTGACAACTCAGTTATCTGTGTTATCTTCATTTAACACCTCACTCAGTGTAAGCGGATCCCCCTTTTTTCAAAGCTGTGCTAGATAGACTTGCATGCATATTACAAGGACACTGGGCCATGTCATGTAAGGAACATGGTGCTGCCAAAAAACGGAAACATAGCCTACATTGCAGAGCCACTTCAACTTTATTATTTTATGGTGAATAAATGTTACACTACTGTGCACAGCCCGCTTCTCTGACGTGACGAAGCTACAGTAGCACGTTATTAGCAGCGGTTAGCTAACTATGCTAACTTTAAGTCTCCTCCAAGTGACAATCATTTTATACACAATGCTGGCAATGCTGAAAACAATTAACATCCTTATTTATCTTACTTACATTGAGTTGACTGTGTGGCTTAATCCACAGATGTGGTGGAGCACTGTTTCGTTATGGTTTGCTAAGGAGTAAGTTAACCCTTTGCTTAAAAAAGTGGAGATCTGGGAGGAGAGAATTTAATCTAATTCAACATAATTACAGAAAACTTAATCAAGATTGAAAGGCATTTTTGTCATTTGACTGTCCTTTTCAACTCCTATCAATATAAAATCCCATAAAACCAGACAAAAATCAAGGCTCCCAATACATTTCTATGGAGCCGTAAGGTGAAGTTGACGGGCCATGTCTGCCTGCACGGAGCTACTGGACTGTCATTGGCTTATCTGTGTTCGATGGGCGGCGTTTTGCGAACGGTCAATTACAGTAAACTACCAAAAATACAACTTGGATGAAAATATGGTGGAATATTTGCTTAACCCTACCTAATTGCTGTCTAGCTAGATTTTCACTATGTACCTCAAGCTTCTAATCTTACTTTGGTCTATGCCTGTTTTGAGAGAATAATACTTCCTCAAAAAGCTTTTTCTTTTCTTTTCATCCAATTAACTTGTCCAGTTCACTGTATGGTTTCTTTTAAGTGACACTCACACAATCATAACTCTCACAAACCTGCTGAAGTTGTGGCTTATTGTGCCTTTAAAAACAACCACCTCCAAATGCTTTCACAGTCAACCAACAATCAGTTCCCTGGAGTTAACCATATGCTCTCTGAACACATTGCCGCTTGACACATGACTGACTTTGCATAATGATTTTATTGTTCCCAAGATTGTTTGGACCAGAGTTGCCATTTCTGAGTAACTGTGGTGGGACTGTTCTGGATTATGGGGTGTGGTGTGGGGCAGAGTGTGGCGTGGTGGTTCCCTTGTGCCCCTTTCCATGTCCTCCTCTCACTCGATCCTCTTGCCTTGAAGCCACACAGGGACAGCGCAGCAATTAGCCCAGCTCGTCAGTGTGGGGCACCCGAACAGACACAACCTCTGATCCGGTGCTTTTAATGAATAAGTACATAAACTAAATGACACTGTGGTTCCAAGCCTGCCGCCCCAGGCTGTCATGAAAGGACAATATGTTAGCCTTGAGGTTTGGTGTAGCTGAGCCAAAATTAATCTCCGACGGGCGATAAGCAGCTTTGCCATTATACGTCGACGGACCGGGTGTCTCAGGACAACTGGCACTTTGATGCCAGCAACTGTGGCACAGAACAGATTTGGTTGTTTGTTTGCTAGGGGGGAAAGGGGAGACACAGTTGCATTTCCCTCGGCTACACCCCTCTCTGTACCTCCAGCCTCCACACGGCCATCGCATAAACAAAGGGCCACTGAGCGGAGTCTCTGTGTGTCTGTGTGTGTGTGTTTGCGTGTGTGTGTGTGTGTGTGTATGTGTATGTATGCGTGTGTGTGCGTGTATGTGAGTGTGTGCATGTGTCTGTGTGTGCGAGTGTGTGTGTGTGTGTGTATGTGTGTGTTAGTAGGGTGGTGATCCACTCTGCTTTGCTTCACTAGTCTGCCTCGCAGCCACTGGAAGAGGCACTTCAGGCAGTAGACGGGGCTGGCAGGAGATGCGAGAGAAAAAATATGCAGTGCCATCCTCCTCCATACCAGTCAGCCTGTGAGCCCGAGCCAGGGTTTAATGTACTCTGGCACGCTGTGATTCTCATGTACACGCAATCACCACAATGCTTCAGCTCGCTTTGGTCCAGGACAGCACATTCCTGTGTTGTTCAGACAGAGCAACCATGGTTACTGATGTCTCAGGGAATATGATTAAATGGTTTGGGCTAAGTGGTGCTCTTTAAGGATGTTTGGATACCGCACTGGAGAGTAATTTAGACACATTCAGTCCATGTCGTTGTCTTAATTCTTAAATCAAGAGAAAGAAATTTTGGATATAATTTTGACAATGTTTTGAGTCTGTTATTCAAATATGATGTATAGGCATATTAGATTAGCCTGGAAAATCCAGACCCTGGTAAACTAGAAAGATTTAGGGTCTGGCCACGAATAATGAAAATGGCCTGACTCAAGGGGCGGCACTAAGCATGCATTTGAAAATGTCACTGCACGCAATTGGATAACACTACGACCAGTGTTTACTGACTGATTCATTGCAGCGCTGTCGTCATCTGTTTAGCTCGCCTCATGGCCTGCCTATATCAGGTACAGCGATGTGATTGGTTCCTCGCGATGCAAGGGGTAAAAGTAACGCGCATCATTACTCAATGCCAGATTGTCTCGCAGAGACAATTCAATTATGCTTTCGCGAGAACTCTGGAATTTCCAGGGTAATATTAGATAGGTGTCTTGCTATGAAGGCAAACCCCTCTCTGTTACACAGATATCTAAAAAAGATGTCATGGATTTTTCAATGATTAGCCAATTGCAGACTTGCTGAAAAGTCTATATTGTGGCGTTGGTAGTTGTAAATGTCTAATGTCGAATCAGTGTCTCCCAGAATGCAGTGCGAATGAATGCTATAATGTATAAATATTGGTTATTATAGTTGGATTTCCGTTTACCATGTTGTATGTGTATTTGTTAGCGTGTTTAGTCTCTCTTTGGTTGTACCTTGTGTGTTTATCCCCGTGTTGATGTGTGTGGTGAACCCTTATTGTGTATTATATGTGCGGCTGAGACTATCCCTGTGTTGCCCTGTATCTTTGTCTATATTTCCCTTGATGCCTGTTCCTATTAATGGCCATCCTGGCCAAAGATGATCCTTGTCTGTGGGTGTAATCGCTACAATATTCTGAAACATACATTTACTGAATGAGTGATAAAGAATATTAGGATACTAATTGTGTTCCCTGTTGATTTTGTTTGTGAAAACTCAAACTATGAAACTAGCTAGATTCCATATGTCCCAAAGCACAGCTAGAGATGTATCATGACTCATCCATTAAGTGGGGACAGACTTTCAAGGGCATGATGGCTTTGCTGCATTTTCTAAAGTAGGAATAATGTGCTTGTTTTGATGTCGCCTCAATCTGATCATATTAAGATTCTCTCACGGAGAGGCAAAGCCACATCTCTGCGAGCATCTCATTTCCAGACAGACAAACAAACAAAGAAACAAATAATATTTGATGGAAGCTATTACAGAGTCTATTTGCATAGGATTCTTTTTGCATAGGATTTCTTTCAAGGTCTGTGAGATTTCAGAACATATGTGATTTATACGCCTGTACTCTTTAACCATAACAGTAAGCATAATGCCTGTGCCTCTCTCATCTGTCTAATCAAATTAGCTGTATGCTAGCTCAGTGCTACAAAAATGACAATACAAGAGCAGTGGGATGAATTGAATATAATTGACATGCACTGCTCACTTGAAAAATATGACGTGCAGAGGCAGCACATATGCTGTTTTTTTTGCCTTGAACAGAGAGAGCACTTTGTATGCATAGGGCTTTCCTCCAGGTCTCACACAGTCCCATTACCTTCACTTACAGCACATGAATAACATCAAATAGACCATGAAGTGCTCGGAATCAGAAAAAAAAATGTGATGACTGTTAAAAAAGGGAGGCAAGCCCTCTGTTTGTGGAGACACCCAAACACATCTTCAGAGCGAGGAAGGCGCAGGGGCGAGAGGGCGGAGAGACAAGAAGGAGACATCTTTACGTTTGAAGCTCGGCACATGAAGGGGAGCGAGCGAGTTTGTGTTTGTCGCCCCAGCTCTCTCATTCGTTGTCATCCATCAAGCCCGGGCGTTTTATCTTGACGTGGCCACCGTAATGTTTATGAAGGCATCTGGCAGATGTCCACATGATCCCTATAAAACAATACTGGCGAGGAGCAATATGTCTTCTGGGCCAACAGTGTATAAATCTCCTGTCTTTCATCTGTTAGGCGTCTGTACAGCCATGAAAATCAAATCAAATTCAGGTGCATCAATATCATTTGAACTGAAATTTATTAATTCAGACTCTGGGGAAAAGGATGTGTGTTCGCTGTGTGTGTTTGTCTGTGTGTGTGTGAGTGTGAATGTGAGTGAGTGTGAGTGTGTGAGTGAGTGAGTGAGTGTGTGTGTGTGTGTGTGTGTGTGTGTGTGTGGTATCTACGTATCCACGGAGTTGTGGGTGAGAGGGGAGAGAGTCAGTGTTGAGAACTCCCACTCTGCATATCTGTGGGTGAGGCATCAAATAGATACCAGTTCAGCAGCCACTAAGCTTGCTCATCAAACATCCTCCATCTTTCCCTTTTCACTTCATTATGTTTTCCTGGCAGGCTGGTTGGATGCATTTCATATTCAGCATAACAAGGAGTTTGCAGAGTGGACACAGCACACACAGCCCTCCTGCTCTTTGCTTAAAACAGCCATCATTCAGGATGCTGAATTAATTGCAGCGTGTTCCTGATTTGTATGCCTTTTGTTCCATTTATCTGATGCAACCGCGAGCTGGTGAACTATTCCGCCTCATCGTGCGTCTGGGTTTCACGGCTGAACACGAAGAAACGCATCACACAAGAACTCCTTGTGCAGCCGCACTCGGTAGGATACTGTTACATTGAAATTGTGTTTTGCTCAAGGATACTTCAACATGAATCCGAGAGGAGCTGCGCTCAAACCAGCCACCCTTGTACACTCGCTGAATGAAGGCTGCTACCTAAGCCTCATCGGCCCTGCAGAATTGTTTCCTTTCATATGAGACATGTCGTACAGCGAGGCTGCATACACCTTGAAGTTTTCTAGGCTGGTGGTGAAATGAGTTGCATCCAGAACAAACCTCCACACAGCTCTCCACCTATGACTCCTCAAGTGTACAGCAATCCTTCCCAGCATGCTTTGTGTGGAGGAGACTCCTGCTCTGTTGTTTCAGAGTGCCTGTGGCAGGGACCATCCCCACCCCCTGTTGGCTAATTAAAACATTCCCAGCCACTCAGCCTTCCTGTGTGAGCCACAGAGCTGAGTTATGGTTCATACACCTCTCCTTCACCTCTATACCACTGGTTTGCATTTCTAATATCTGCTTAATTTGTCATGGAAAACAACAATGAGCTAGAAAGGGACTCGGGAAACGTTATAGAAAGTAGTCCTGCTAACTGACAAACAGTAATGAAAACATACTGTGTCCAGATCTTCTGGTAAGGGCACATAGTAATACTTTATTTTCTGGATCCCTTACCACCTCAGGGTAGTTTTATATCTGAATGACTTGAAAATGTCATTTTTCAGCGTGAATATATAAAAGAATCTAACTAAAGACACCACACAATGCCCGTTTCTTTTTTTTTTTTCACATAAATGAAGCTTGGCAGGTCAATCAAACTGCAGAGCACATTGGACAAATCACAGACAGTGTATCTTCTCCTACCCTGTCCTCCCACACACACAATTCAGCAGTCATTTATAACACCAAGCACAGATAAATCACATCAAACCAGATCTGACACCCATTACTGGGTTTAACCGTTTACACTGACACTTCACCAGTTCCGGGTTGTCAAGACCCTGCAAGCATTATTAATTCTAACAATAGACAATCTTCACATTAAAGATATTCATCTTGGTGGATTATTGCAGCCTTAGTCCCTGCATTGTTTGCCGGGATTCACTGCCTCACTTCCAGTGCCAGGTGTGCCTTCATTTCTCTCAGTGATTCTTGCCGACATCTTTTACAGTCAAGTCACTTTTATTTATATAGCACATTTAAAAACAACAGGAGTTGACCCAAAGTGCTTTACATGGCAAAAGGACACGTCTCCTTTATTTCTGTTCTGTAGTCCCCGTTGTTTGTTTCTGTTATTGACTTGTTGCAGACAGGCTTGGTGTGTGGTTATTAAATGGTGATACATAACTCCAAATGCCTCTTGAAGGGCTCCCCTGTGCCTGAACACACAAAGGTAACACAAGAGAAAAAACACAGGTCGGAAGAAATTAGTCACTGTGTGCGAGAGAAAAGACAGAGATCACTCATTTTGTGCTATTTTCTTTAAAGTTAGATGTATGTATTTGGTGTGGCCTGACATTTACAAAAAGTCAGATCCACCAACACGTGTTGTGAACAAATGCACTATTGAAGAACTAAAATGTTTTGTTTAGTTTCCCGTTAAAATGAGCTCTCCAAAAACGGATTTCTAAAATAAAGGGCTGAACCACCCATTCTGTCATCAAAATGCAACCAAACATGTTACATCATCAACTACTGTATTACCGTAACTGAGCATGGGAGTGATGTGAGTTACACTGCAAGACCTATTTAGTTTATCAGAGTGCAGTAGCTGCTTATATCTGGAGCAGTGACCGTATACGTCTTGGGAAAAATAGTCTTGAAAAATATAGATTTCTACAAGCTAGAAATACTCAGCTAATAGTCCTTTAGTCATGGAACAACCAATGAGGCTGATGCTTTCTCAGCTGCTGCGTCTTGTTTGGTAGTTTGGAAAAAATGTGTACTTGTACAATACAGTATGTGTACTGCACCTTTCAGTCTTGTATTTTATGGTTTTCCAGGGGTTTCAGTAGATGTTTGGTATTGTATGATCAATGTTAAATATTCAAATGCATTCAGTCATAAAACCCTTGTTCTACATTCACCCATAACCAGGACAGCCACAAGGCAATGCATTTTTGCAAAAGTTGAAGTGCTTAATTGTTCCTTTCCTCTGTGGAACTGGACTTTACCCAGGGATTTTTGTCAACACTGACAAAAACTGTTTCCTTGCCTTAATCCTGGATTTAAGGAGGCTCCTTATTAAACTAAATCCATTAGCTTATACCTATCATGCCATGTGAAATAATTGCTTAAGCTTATTTCCTATCAGTGGAGAGCAGGCACTGACAAATAGGGCTGAATTGATTTGTTCTACTTCCCTTTTTGCCCATTGATTCTCCTTTATTTCATTGTGACGCTATGGCACCGTTGGGTATCATGTGCAGAAACCAGCCGGCTGTGTAATCCTGTGCTGTAGTTCTCAGGTGTGTAGATGAACCAACACTTTTGGGTTTGATGAGCACCCAAGAAAGGTCAGGTTACATTTAAAAAGAAATTCATATAACTGAACATAGATTTCCCTGGTCGTCTGGCTTTCATTTCTAATATTGCACTTGATTATATTGAATAACATACTTTATGGGATTGAGTACACATGTGAAACAGTAAAACACCTTGCTCTAAGTGATGTTACGCAGTTTCTATTGTAAGCTAAAATATTTTTGTCACATACTGCAAAAACCACCTCACCACTAGCTGCCTGTGCCTTGAATACACTGTAAAAATACACGGTCTCGCTGGACAGCCCAGGCTCCAAAAAACGGCAACAAAAACTACTTGGTCCAGCCTGGACCATAAAAACATAACAAACTGTTAGTTTCCCGTTAATCCCCGACCAGCCAATCACCAACGAAATGCGCGTTTAGGAGAGTTTGAATTGCACGGGAAGGAGGGGGAGGGAGTAGCCAGCAAGCTCTCTGTTTTGTTTGAACGTCAACAGAAGTGATGTTACCCAACATCGCTTAGAGCGCCTTTAAGGGCCTTAATTTATTTGGTGGGCAAAGTGCAAAGTCTGTCATCAAGCAAAGTTTACATGCATGAATTACAGCTAAAGTCTGGGATATGGGAACATTGAGCTGACTCATCAATGTTTGCGCTTCATTGTGTGTCTTGCTTGGTGTCAAACTAGCATATACATTTTCAGGGCCGGCGGAAAGCAATCGTGTGCCTTGGGCGAAATAGGAATATGTCACCCCCATGTTCATACACTGTGTGCCACTTTGGTCTATGTGCTACCTTCGCATAAGCCCCTGGCTGCAGCGTGCAGATCGGTTCTGGGCTCAATGTGTGGGGGATTTCAACGTGGCTACTTTCCAGCTCTACTGGACTGCACAAAAAAATAGGGTAACACTTTATAATAACTACACACAATTCATCATTTATTAAGCCTTTGTTACTTATTAGTTAATGGTTTGTTCATCATTAGTAATTTCCTGTTCATACATAATTTATCATCAGTAAAGCATTTGTTCACACATTTATAAATGGTTTGTTCATAGTAAATAAGCCTATCCAAAAAATATGTTTGTAAGTACATGATTTATATAAAATATGACCGCCGCTCAGTCCTGTACATCCGTTCCGCGAAAATAAATCACACTTCAATTTGTCTCCATATTTTACTCCATCCCCCACTCTTGAAACTTTTGTGTATGCTTGTTTGGCATGCCTGAGTGTGTGTGTGCGGCTGCACAGAAAGTAGCCTACTGGTGCTGAAAAGGTGAATAGATTGTAGAATAGCCAAAGAAGATGTAGCATTGTTATAAAACCTTTAAAATCTCTAAACAATCACAAGTAGGGCAGTTCATCACAATTCATCCATTGCAACTGGATTGATGAAAGGTAACACACGTGCTTTTTAATGTCACAGACTACAACTACCAAGCTGGAATCAAAGCACATCGATTCCCCTCTCACACCCTGCACGCACTTAAAACTAAATAAACAGGCGTCTCAGTCTCACACATGTATAGGCAAAACTGTATCAGACCGGTGTAATGTTGGTAAATCTTCCATTGCACAGAATGTTTTTTGTAGCACGTGCAACAAATGACAGTCAAAAGATACAATTACAGTGCTGCTATCAATTTGCTTGGTATAACCGCGTTTATAGTTTTCTACAAATGCAATCAATCAAATTGGCCTCCATCACTCAACCAACGCTAACGGTAACATTACCTAGGTCCTTATTAATATTATAAGATTAACGTACCTGCACTAAAAAACAAGCATGTCCGATAAACATCCTCAGATTTATTTCGGCTTCAAGAAGAAATGGGAATTACATTTCATGTGAACATCATCCTATCCTTATTAGACGTTCTCTGCGGTAAACTACAGTCCTTGTAGGAAGCGTCCATTGTTTTTCCAACCCACTTTTAACTTTAACAAAATTACGTCTCACTGCAATGATGCGCCGTCTAGTGGACAAACGACTACTTATCGCCAATACTGGAAATGCAGCCACGATGATGATGATGAATATTTATTTTGGCTTTCTTTTAATCCTACTGAATTTGTAATTATGTATCGGCCATTCTAATACCGATAGTATGTGGGTGCCTGTGTGTGTGTGCATGTGTATATGTGTATAGACCCCCCCATGGATGAAATTCTACGAAACTTGGCATACCCCCAGAGAATGCCAGGTCAATCATACACATACAATTTGGTAATAAGAAACAAATGAGTGATTATGGGCCAGATTGATGTGGGCCCTTGAGACCAACATACCTTAAAAGATTCTTCATCCTCAGTGCCACGGTTCAGGTAGTTATTTAGGAAAAACTGCTTTTTTTGCGGTTCGGGGGGCCCAGCACGGGGGGGGGGGGGGAGTGGCCCCCGGCGACGAAACAAAATTTTTCTGTAAAAGTCTAGTGGTGCTACATACCCACCAAATTTCATGTGCCCCGGTGGTTCGGTGTCCCAGGTATCGTTGACCAAAAATTCAGGAAGAAAAAAAAAAAAAACTTTGACAATCCCTATACATGGATTTCTATGCAACGTCACGATAACATGCGTGCGCAAGAGGCAGAAAGCACCATAGAACAGCATAGAGCAATGCAAAAGAGCAAAAGAATAAAATGAGTTTTTGTGCTGAAAACTGCACCAATTCGAAATCACGATGGTTAGAGAATGTTAAATATGTTCAATATCCCTAACGGAATGCATGTCTTCGCCAAAAATGACAAAATACGATGTTATATTAATAATGCAAATGAACGTCAAACTTTGAAATATAGTCTGAAATGAGATGTTATTATCATTGAGACAACAGGGGTATACAAAAAAATCCGATTGTAGCTTACAGCAGCTGACTATTTAGGTTAAGTTTATAACGTTGTGGACGGCCACCAAACGTCTTCTGCCTCACGGCTGCGCGCGCATCTAGTTTTGTTGGTAAACGGGAAACCCGTGTATATGACCGCTTCGCTAGCTTCGCTAGCGGCAGTCATAATAAGTAATGAAACAACCACTTATAAATGAAATCATTTTCTTATTTTAAACCAGTTGCAAACTATTACAAAATGCTTTGTTCATCATTTGTAAAGCATTGTTCCTATGTTAATTCTCATAAATAAAGTATTTGTACACACAGTTATGAATGGTTTGTTCATAGTAAATAAGCCTATATTTAAAATATGTTTATGAATTATTGTTAATACCTAATAAATTATGCAATAATATTTTGTTGATGAAGTAATATTCCCATTATTTAACAGTTGTTACATACACATGCACTAATGATTAGTTAGGGTGAGGATACATATTTTATAAACCACTTCCTAATACTACAATACATGATTAACTCAGGAGTTACAAGTGGTTAGTTAATGATATTTTGTGAGCTTGTCTAAAGTGAGGACTTTCTATGCCTTGCAACACATTTTCAAATTACATTACATTACATTACATTACATTTAGCAGACACTTCTTGACCAAAGTGACTTACATATGTCAGCTATATTACAAGGGATCACATTGTCCTCGGAGCAACTTGGGGTTAAGTGCCTTGCTCAAGGGCACAACGGTGGAAGCTGGGAATTGAACCGACAACTTTCAGGCTACTGCACGCTAGCCCAGCTCCTTAACCACTACACTACCACCGCCCCCAAATTAGTTTTAAAGATTACATTTACATTCATTCATTTAGCAGACAAGTGACGTACACATGTCAATTAAATGGAAGGCTATTGACATAACAGTGAAAGCTGGGAATCAAACCTCCAACTTTTCAGGCTACTGCATGCTAGTCCAGCTCCTTATCCACTACACTACCTTGGCCCAGACAGAAACCCCTACAACTATGCAAGAGTTTCTGTTTTCTTCTACTACACACTGTTAAGCATTTATTAAACATCTGTAAACTATTATTAAATGCTGTATTCTTCGTTTGTAAAGCATTATTCCTACATTAATTATCATCTGTAAATCATGTTTACACACAGTTAAAAATGGTTTGTTCATAGTAAACACACATATCTATATTATATTTTTTAATTTGACTGTTGTAATACCACTGGACAGAGGTAGTGTAGTGGATAGGGAGCCGGGTTAACATGCAGCAACCCATAAAGTTGGGGATTTACGCCCCGGCGTCCACCAATGTGGCCTTGTGGAGTAAACTTTATAACACATTTGTAAATGTGTTGCAAGGCACAAAACGTCCTCACTTTAGATGAGCTCACAAAATATCATTAACTAACCACTTGTAACTCCTGAGTTAATTATTAATTATAGTATTATAGTACAATTATACTATTATAGTATTAGAAAGTGGTTTATAAAATATGTATCCTCAACCAAACTAATCATTAGTGCATGTGTATGTAACAACTGTTAAATAATGGAAATATTACTTAATCAAAAACATATTATTGCATAATTTATTAAGTATTAACAATGTCTTGTGCTCCTGGACTGATAGCCCTACTGATAGGCAATTATTGCCCCATTTTGTATTTGGGAGCCGGCCTTTATTCGTCCAAATCGACCATGCCACCAGCTATTATCCGAGGTACGCTATAAATAGAGTCCCTGGCATAATTTGAGGATTTACGGTAAACATATTATTATTACAGGCTATTATACAGAAATCGGACTACCTATTAAATATGATGCCGTCTATTAGGTGTGCATTTAAACGTGACATTAGGAACGCACTTTGGGTGTCGCTGTCTTATATCACGCCGTGAAAGGACCGTCTTATTGCGGGGATACAAGCTCAGGGCTCCCCTCATTCGGTGACACGGTGAGATGCAGTTTCAGGTTTGAGGTCTGGACTCTGGCTCTGGCATTCTAAAATGTTGATATTGTTCTCAGTTAACCATTTCTTGCCTTGTTTGGCTGTATGTTTTGGATCATTTTGTGGTTTAATGGTCCAATGATGCCCATGGAACAAAGTCAACACTTTAGAGTGGCCCAGCCAGAGTCCAGACCTCAATCAAAAAAGTTAGCACAAGGCCAAAGGGATGGCAAATAATCGTTTGGTCTCTGTTCTTGCCACCCTGCAGAGAGTTTAACTCAGTCCTGTCCTGGGCCTGTCTTGAAAATACTTGAACTCTAATGTTAGAAGTTTTAATCTGCTTGTGTTAGATATCATTTTTAAAGTCTCCATGAGAGAAATACAACATTGTCAGTTGTAGAACAGTAAAGTTAATGCATATGATGTTTCTCTAACCTGGGATATTTGATGATCTCTCTGATAAGATGCTTCCACGCCCCCTACTCTCAGAGCCCCTGCCCCCTGGTGATATCGGGGATACAGAAATCTCTGCTAATATTGAACTGGAGGTAAATCTCCAGGTGTACGGTAAGATTGTGTTTCTTTACTGAATGAGTATAATAGAATTTTGTTTCTCTTCTAAACAATGCCTTCATTATTATGTGTAATTTTTATTACACTCAATCATCTTGTATTTCTTCTGTTTACATGCTAGTTATGCACAATAGATCAGTATTTAAGTTGCACATGCATTTGTATATTAAATACTTTCGTTTTGGTGTTTCACATCCAGACAGATTGGGAGGAAGTCGAGTTTTGGGGAGTGAAGGTATAAAGCTTAGGGCCGGTTTGTCTGGCTGTTGGTTGTGAATAAAGATGTTACTAAATCAAATCACAAAAATAGCTTAATCAGTTACAGTACATTTATATTTAAGCAATAAGCCCTGAGAGGCCATAGGTTACACTGATTCTACAACAGCTAAGGGACGTTGTTAGGCACGACGGTTGTAGAATCAGTGTAACCTACGGCCTCTTGGGGCTTATTGCTTTCTAAAACTGTTACTATAAATACCTGGCAAATTTTCATAAAGTAAAGGCACAGCAACTAGAAATGTAACGATTTATTCATAGATAATTATTCTTCCGCCAAGAAATATATTTCCTCTATCTGAATGGTTGCCAAGCAACGTCAAGACGCAGCTACTTTAACTTTTGTATCAAGTTATGGTGGCGCAATAATATGGAACGAAATGTGATCAAGGTGTATGTTTATGCTACATTTTACAACGGCATCGAACGCGATTCAGCCAATCACATCAAGGAACTATCAGTTTTAGAAGCACAAACAATACCATTCAATCCACCATCTTCAATTATTTTTTCCAATTAAGAAGTCTGTAGGCAGACAATTTGATTGGCTGACGCTCACGCTGGCATTTAAAAAGTTTATATTTTCTCAACTTTTGCCGGGACCAATGCAAGTGAAGCGATGCCAAAAGTCCCACAATTAATTTTGACAATAGGTGATGTCAGCTATTCAAAGTGAATGAAGAGCCAAGACCCCGTATGAGTGTGCTGTCAGTCCTAACCTGAACTTGAGCAGTAAAGCACTGCTAATGCTACCTTTGCTGTCTATCCTTGCATTCCAGCTGCTGTGCATGGGCCTGTAATACACCCAAAGGAGAAAAGTTCAGAAACCGACTGTACTGATTTTAGCTCTGGGATTGTTGAAAGTAAGATTCATGTATTCGCTGACGACACTATCATCTATTCAATTGCCCCTTCTGTTGAACTAGCTTTGGCAAACCTGCAATCTGATTTTAATGTTATCGAACATGCGTTTATTGACCTTAAACTACTACTTAATCCTAAAAAGACAAAGTATATGTTGTTTTCAAGGTTGTCGTCTCCTCCTCCACCTGATAACGCTATTTTAACCTTAAACAGAACTTCGATTGAAAGAGTTTTAAATTATAAATATTTGGGCATTTGGATAGATAATGTGTTGTCTTTCAATTATCACATCTCCGAACTAATAAGAAAACTGAAAGGTAAATTATCCTTTCTTTACCGGAATAGAGCTTGTTTTACTTTAAATTGTAGAAAACAACTTGTTCAGTCCACGTTCTTGTCTGTTGTGGATTATGGCGATGTTATCTACATGCATGCTTCCTCTTCCGCACTGAAACACCTCAATGCAATTTATCATTCTGCACTTCGCTTTATCACTGGTGATGGGTTTAGAACTCATCACTGCGTTTTATATGAAAAGGTTGGATGGCCATCATTACCTACAAGAAGAGAGCAACATTGCATGATTTTTATTTATAAAGCTTTACTTGGTATGTTACCTCAATATTTGACTAGTTTGGTTTCCGTTAGATCTTGCAATCTGCGCACTCGTTCACTAAATGTCCTAACCTTGACTGTCCCTCATGTTAGAACGGAATTAGGAAAAACAGCTTTTGAATTTTATGCTGCCAAAAAGGAATGATTTACAACATGCGCTGAAATTGGAAACTTTGGTTTCCTTGGAATGTTTTAGAAACCTTATTACCGGTGTTGTGCAGACTGTTTGTATGTGTGAACTATGATTGTTGCTTTATATCGTTGTTGTATATTGTGTATGTAATCAGGGCGTCATTGGAAAAGAGAGCTTGCTCTCAACTGACCCCCCTGAATAAATAAAGGTGAAGAAGAAGTACTGTTGTGTGCTCTGTGAGGAATGGGAGAGAGGTGACACTGTCCTGGTTCAAAGAGAATGTGAAGGTCTCCAGCACCACCAGTCCGGATCTCAGCACCAACCTGTCCTTGTCTCTGAATGTGGATGCAAAGGAGAAGAACTGGGCCTCCTTCAGATGTGTGGCCTCCAACCCTGTCAGCCAATCCACAATCATGCTCACTAATCTGTGCTCCACTGGTGAGAACTCGCCAGTCTAGCATATCTGTTTTCTTTTTTTTTTACATGGTCATGAAGCATAAAGACATTACTGTTGGTAGCACATATTCTAATAAAAGAACTCTAGATCAGAGCTAGTGAGCGGAGCGGATGGAATTTTGTTGGAGCGCAGAGCGCTTTTTTATTTAGAGGCCGGAGCGGCCGCTCTGTCCCGCTCCATTTTCGCTCCGATACCGCTCGCCACAAGTGTGAGGCATGCCCAAATCCACCCTGAACTCACGTCTTCATAGTGAATCCAGGACCGTTACATTTCAAAACAAACATATTGCACATAATATTGTACCGAATTAGGCTTACCCAGAGCTTTGTTCGGAAGAACCTTATATTGGCTAGCATTCAGAATCGGGGAAGGATACAGTCCACAAAAATAGCGCACACTAGGCATGCCAAACACACACACACACTACACAGGGGTGAACGCAGCCCCCCACACAAAAAGGATTACACACGAGGAAGACCTAAAAGAGTAAACGCTACACTAAAACACAGACATTAAAACAGTAAATAAGGAATTAACACACACAAACAACCCCCAGCAACGTGATCACAAAGCTAAGGTAGTAAACCCATGTACGAAAAGTTGTGTCACGATAGATAGTACAAAGCTGTACGATTTAATGCGTTGTTAACCACACCCCCATTCTCCACGGTCTTTCCGCCATATTGGATCTTTTCTAAATGAGATTTACTATTGATTTAATTGTACTGATAGTTGATTATTTACTGTGTTTCATGTTATGAATGACTACAATTTTGAAACGAAGATCAATTATATCATAGGTTTCTCATGGTAAATGAAATCATGAGTCATGACTCATCATAATTTGTGTTTGCGAAAGTGTTTCTCCGGCAGATTTATTAGCACTAAAAGCTAGCAACTGGCTATGTACGTCAATGCGTCAGAACCAGTCAGAACGCTTCTGGAACGTGGAGTGATGACGGGGTATGTAAACAGGAAACGGTGAAGTGCGTGATCAGAGAGGGTTAAAGCGGAGCGAGAGGCGCAAACGTTCGACAATTTCCGCGTTCGATTATTGCAAGGGGGAGGGCCGAAAATCCCCCTTTATGCAGACCAGAGTAAACCCTCGCTGCACTAATGTCAATGGAGACTTGTGGAATTTTACCAATAAATTGGTCATTATGCCTTTCTGGATTTGTTGAGGGTTTTTTGGAAAATTATAATATAATTATAAGTCATAATCTGTAAGTGTTTGGGATCATTTCAAGCCTAAAAGTGTAATTTTTTAGCGTTAGGATTTCTAATAAAATAACTTAATATCAGACCATGCTGCTGCCAGTTACTGTCCGGTTGTTAGCATGCTAGCTATCCTCTTAGCTAAAGTCCTTTTAGGCAAGTCCCTCCACTCGGCGGCCATTTGACAACGCTTTTTGGGCACTAGTAGGGCATCCATTTCGGCAGAAATGCGCGTGTGCAAGGCTTCAAGACACCAATCTTGCTCCAGCGGCGAGATCACAACACATGATTGGCACGATGTCTTCACAACACACCATATGATTGGCTCAATGTATTCACATCACACCACATGATTGGCTCAATGTATTCACAAGTCGACGTTTTGCCGAGGAAGGGGTGGGATATGTGTAGACAACGGCCATATTGGCGTGACAAACTAGCCCCATGCATTTCTATGGAGTATTTTTTGAGTGATGTGTCTCCACATTAGAAAGTCTCTGTCTTAGCTAAAGTAACATTTTAAACGGAGAAGTGTAATTTCTTTGAAATGACAACTAGCTGAATAACATTACTTACATTAGTTAAAGTGGATAGTTTATACTCAAGTGAATTTGCAACAGTATATTAAGTTTAAGCAAAGTCCTTCAACTACTAGTCACTTGTTAGCGCATAGCTGTATTGCCATAGCTACTCCCATCCACTTGTATAGCATTTTAAGCTAGCGTTAGCTAGCTAGCTAGCTCGGTTCACATGACTAATTAAATTATTCATATCATGTCCTAAAGAATGATACATTGGTATCATACATGATTATAGACAATAATACTGTGAACACAATTATGTTTATCTGTTCTTATTGCTTATTAAGAGAGAAAGTTTATTTTGTGATGTAGGGTGACACTCCCACTTATGCAGACCGGAACTGTCCCGTTTTGCTCCCATAGTAACGAATTACGTAGCTCTATCTTGCTAGTAACAGAGCCCGTCTACGGAGAGCCTTGCCACTCCGTATTAAGTCCTATTGTACCATATTTTGGATGCAGTTCCACCAGAGTTCCACTGGGGGCGATCGCCATGAATGCAGAATGAATGGGAGTCAATGGAGCTAGACGGCTAAATTTGTCTCTTTCACCTGATTGTCGTTGACAAATCTCAGATTTGATTGTAGTTTGTATAACTTCAACATGGGTTATAGGTCAAAAGTTGAATGAACGAGTACTTATGTCCTTTTGATTTCTTACAGGTTGGGTCGTTGTTGCACATAACACGCTAGCATTGTGCTAATGAATGACGTCATTGACACATTTGAAAGGCTTTTTAGAACAATTAAGTGACTTTAAAAAATATAATACTCAACCAAGTGTATTTTCTTTGCCTCCCCTTTCGAATACAACACTCAAATTACTTGAAAAAAATTATATCCTGAGAAAAGTGGATTTTGAGGGGTACAGCTCCATAGACCTCCATGCATTCTGCACTCGTGGACGAGTGCCCTCATGTGGAACCACAGAAGGAACTGCAACCAGTTCAGAAACCAGAAGTTTTCCGAGAGTGGCAGTTCTCCCCTTATTAGACATTCTCTGCTAGTAATCAAGGATCTTTGGCGTGATGGTTGCTGTCATGTGACACACGCCACCACAAGAAAGCGGAAACGCATTGTAGAGCGAGAGTCATGTGGGGTAATGGTGCATTCAGGGCACTTCGGAATGACAAGGACCGCCCCCATGGCTACTTTGTTTTTCCGACAGCAAGTGTTCATGTACTTTGATGCCACAACAAAGGTTAAAACATACACTCACTAAGCCTAAACAAACAACTGTATTTGCTTAAAATATAGTGTAAGACGCTTGTGAAAGAAAGATATGCAGCTTTCAAGTGACAAAAACGGCAAATTCCTAAGTTCACATTAAAACTGTTGGACATGAAAGGCCACATGGACTACAAACGAACTACAACGAACTACAACGTGACGACAAAAGTGATGGCGAGCCCCTAACTGTGCAACTCTGTTAGCAAAATCTAGCCCCAGTTTCCGACCTCTGACTCACACATTACGTGACGTGAATGATGCGGAATGATGATGTTTTCACTCGGAAAAAGGTTTTTCCGAAGCCCATGAACGCTAGGTTAGTTAAACTCCGTAAATTTAGTAAATGGGTCAGTGACAGCTAAGGGATGGTAAGATGAGAAAAATAAAAATATGTTTAAACCTTTAAAACAAAACATGCCTAAGGTTTGCTAAAGTGTATACTTTGTATTTCTGTTGTATTCACATTATTTAATATGACGTGTATGCTATTTTTTAACAAAAGATAGAACTAACAGCCTATTAAATTGTCAAATGGTGAAACCACAAAAATGACAAATATCTAATATTTCACACCTCCTGGAGTTCATGCAATTGCTCTCATGAAATTATTAGTTTATTTTGTAATATCCTATGAGAATATGTTTTGTTTTTTTTATTTCTAAATTTTAATTTTATGAGTTTTTCATTGTACTGAGCAAGACCATATGCTGTAAACATCTTGTTTTCTGTCTATTCTTTGACCATTTGAGTAAAAATGGTTTAAACAACCATTATTACAGTAAAGTAGAGTATTAAATCACTATCCCTATTCATTTTGTTGTACATTATTAGTATTTTAGACAAAATACTGGTTACACCAATTGACATAAATCGGTTACACCAATTGACCATGAAACGTTTATAGCAATAGGACAAGAAATTGACATAGAAAATAGGCATCAAGGTCAACTGAATTGGATATTTTGATATGTATTCATGTCATTCATCATATTCCATATCAAATATAATTTCATAACATCAATGAAGAAACTTGTGTTCTATTTGATTTCAATTCAGTTCTCATACAATTTCAGTCTATACCCATTATTTTCAAAGAGAGTGAGATAAAGGGCCCTATTTTCGCGATGCAAAACCTGGCACAAAGCGTATTATTATTCTGACGCAAAGTGTTTTCCTATTTTACACTTCACTTTTATTAAATAATGCGCCCAGGGGTGTGGCAATTACCAACATAAGGTGTGGTCTTGCACATGATCTAAAAATCGCTATCTTATACCCTCTAAAAAGCATTACGCCACTGACCAAGAAAAGCCTGGTCTACAGTATAGCGAAAGGCGCATATGAAACACAGCTGAAGACGCACTGTCACGAGATGTAAGCAGCAATTCCTCTGCAGAATAAATGTCCTTAGGTTATTTATTCAGTCATTTGAACATTATAGGGGGAAGTTTTGCTTTTTTCAGGCTATGTTTTTGCTGGTAAGCCATTGTCAGTCAATATCGAAAGTAATTGACCGATCCCAAGCCTCGCCCCCTTTTGCTATGTCACAATGAGGACTTCGGAGGACCTCGGTCAACCTCGGTCAATTTTGAAATTTCTAGTGGCCATTCGGTATGACAATACGCCAGTTATGCGAATGCTATAATGCTTCTTTTGCGAGTAGCTTAAGTAACTAAATAACTAAAGAGCTCAAAAAGGTTCAAAGATAAGCCTGGGATACTTGTAGAAGTGACATCCGATATCCTGACCGTGTGAAACGTTAACACACATAGGCCTAACTTTGCATAACAACCTTTGCATAACTTTGGATAGGCTGCTACTTTTCAGTAAAGAAATCTGAGTGTGTACGAAAATGTTCCCTTTATTTGTGTTCATAACTAGGCTACACACAAAAACATAACTAAATATGGTTTCCACTGATGAAACGACAACATAAGCCTACGTAAAAAATTATACCTACCTTGCAGGAACTGAACTCGCATATTCATACGATTGGAAGACGCGCAAAAGAATACACCTTCAATCACGTATCGCCTTACACACAACAAGAATACTTTCAGCTTTGCTACCTTGCCATGTTTAACTTGGGATAGAAGACTGTTCACAGAAATAAGCTAATGATCATTTTTTCAACAAACGCAATAATAGCCTATACTGCGATGCATTATTGATGGCTGAACGAGAGATAGCCAATGTCTTCTAAAGATCGAATCATGTGCAGATTCAAAACTATGCAGTCTCGAAATCGCCCATATTAGACAAAGGCTACTACATTGCCCACGTTTAAATTAATTATAGCATAAGCGGGCAAGTCTAGTGCAAGACAAATCACGTCTGCAAACTGCAGATATGTCAAACGTGATAGGCATGGGTTTGAACTCGGAGTGTTTTTTTTTTTTCAATACACTTGTATCATGTTTATTTGAACTCTTCCTTCTAAAGCAGCCATTCAAAATAATAAGTAGGCTATCGGCCTACCGAAGAGAAGCTATCTCTCCACCTCCCCAACATGAGCTGCTTGGCTAGTCACTCTCCCAAGTTGCGTGGGAACTTGGATCTGCAGCACTTGGTCCCGTCTTCTATTAATCCTCGAAATATGGTTAGATTTTGTTATGGACACGTCAACACCATATTTTTGCACAGACCTGTTTATTGAATCAGTCACATCTGCAGCAAATAAGGTAAACTACCTGCTCGTGATAACGTGCTAATTGTTTATCCCCAGTTAACATGCATCCCATTAAGATCCACGACACCGGATTTGTTTGTCCTCAATTTGTGGTGTTCCACCTCGTTGATAACAGCAGACATTGTGAATGTGTACATCTGCATACTGAAGGCCTTTCTGGCCTCTGTTTTTTGAATATATCAAGATTACTTGACCCCCAGAAATCCAGCATACACTGTTGCACTCGGCTAAATGGGAGTGCTGCGTCCCCATGTTGAACACGCGTTCTCGCACACTTTCCTGCAAACTTGTCCGACTTAGCAACAGTAACTATGGGACTGACAATGGGAGGAGGGGCTTGGGATCGGTCAATTAACTGTGTATAACTGTTTTGTCGTTGACACCACAGTGGAGTTAGTTTCACTTAATATGTTCAATTAATAGACAAGTGCAGATGTGTGTAGCCTATACTCTACTCGGTTTTAGTAAAGAATGGCTTAGTGGAATACCTGTTCCATACGGTCTTGCGTACAAGCAGATTCCTTCAAATGCACCGCTGACTATCAAAATACTGATGCGCTGTTTGAAGTTGCCCTGCTTGCTGTTAAAGGGAATGATAGATGTCCTCCTCATTGGTTTAAAGGATGTTAAGCCCAAAACACACCCATGACTGATTAAGAAACATAAGAGCCACCTTTTTGTGCCAGGCACCTGACGTTTGATAACAAAACCACCCTGAATGTGGACTGGACAAACCCCTAAATGTATTTATGCTATTTGCTAGTGACCATTCATTTTATTTTGCTAAATTAGGGCCCAAAGTGTGTGTGAGAGAGAATAAGAGTGAGTGAAAGAGTGGGTATGGTCATTTAACAACCAACCAACAGCAGGATCTGCGTTCACATGCACTCTCTGGCGAGTAAGTTTTTCTTGCTTGTAAGTGGCATCCATTGGGGGACAAGAGGTACATTTTATATAAAATAAATGTATTTATATTATGTATTTATAATTTGAACATACTGTTGACATACATCATAATAAAATATAAAAAAATAAATGAAATAAAATGAAAAGCTTTGACATTTCAAAAATCGCTTAAATTACAATCTAATTAAACCCTTTAAAGCTATTGTTCATGCTAAACAGTTAGTCACTATTTAAATTATAAAAATAATATAATTGGCACCTAAAATTATATACTCTTGGCCCTGAATCTGATCAAACTGGTCTCAAACAGAAAAGAGTCAAATGGTGTAACCGGTTACACCATTTGACATTTCTATTTAAAAGCAAAATTTGCAGGCATTATTATGGACAACTATGTACACACTTCACCTTTATGTGAATATTAAATTGTATTAAATACATTAAATTGAATATTTTATGATTATTATGATTTATCAACATTTTTAAAAGGTCATACTATTTGACATGTAACCTAAGCTTGCCTGGCCATGGCCTAAAAACACTATTATGTTACTTTAAGAGAGTTGCTAACCTTGACTCATAGCAGTTGGGGTCTTGAAGGGTCCTTCTCTATGACATAATTTCCTGTCAAATTATTCTCTGACATAATACATACACAATTGCTCCTTAAATGGTGGTTACACCACTTGACATTTTAAGTGGTTGATGTGACAGACACGATTCCCCATATTAATTTAAACCTTCAGAACAATGGGGTTTCATTACTTGTATTAAATATTGAAAAGTTCTTGTGCAAGATCATGCCAGATTATTTTAGAAGGGATTTTGGAGAGAATTTCACATTTTTTTCAGCAAGTGTAATTATTTGGTTCATGTTTTTGTGGTTACACCGTGTTGACAATTTTACCCAAATTCAGTTAATACTCTTTCAAAATTAAATAAATCCAAAACTTTAAGATTAGGGTTTGATGAAAATGATATTTGAAAATAATTTGTCAAATTATTTTCAAATTTTAACAATTTTAAATGTATGTAAGCCATATGTAGACAAAAAAATGAGCGTCACGTCATTGACCCAAATAATAATAATGTTGTTGTTGTTGTTGTTTTTTGTTGTTTCGAATAAAATATAGGGATACTTATCCTGACCAAAACTTCTTCATGCTGTAAAACGACTAGAATCACGCGAATTTAGTTATTATGCAATTTTCCTAGTAGGCCTACAATTCAATGTCTTATACTGTAAGGGTAAAAGATGTGGACAAATACGTGATAATTAGCCAAATAAATCATTGTTCACGACACGTTATGGTTAAATTATCGAAATGAGTGCGATGGTGATACAATCCTGCTTTTCAATTAGTTGACATGGTGTTTGACATGAAATTATAACCAGGTCAGTTTAACGTAATAATATATTTGTTTCATGTAATTCATGTGACAAATTCCGTTATAGGCTACTACCGTTTTTCTGAAAAACAAAGCAGTACAACAACGTTTCTATAAATTAAATCTTCCAAAATAGCGCATTTCTGCAGTGTACTTCGTAGTGCAATGCAGCTTTGTCCAAAGTAGCCTATACTGTATTTTCCTGCATAAGAACTACAAATACTCCTCCAAATTTCTACAGTGTTGACACTTGAAGTTGTGGATAGTTTAGTAGCCTATTCCAGTATTTGAATAAATACCCACACCAGTGTTACGCTTGCCTCACCTATATACAATATATGTCTATGAATTGCAGTAGTAATAATAATAATAATAATAATAATAATAATAATAATAATAATAATCTTTATTTATATAGCACTTTTCAAAACAAAGTTACAAAGTGCTGTACAATATCAACATAAATGAAAATGCAAATAAGACATAATAATATAACAATCAAATAATATATACTAATTTAATTAGAACTTAACATAAATTTGAAAAAGGAAAATAAACTTACACTGACATAAAACTTACTGAAATAAAACTTGACACTGAAATAAAACTTACTGAAATAAAACTTAATAAACTTAATAAACAAAATGAAGTATATTACTTAAACAAAACTAAGGAAGGCTTGCTTGTAAAGATGAGTTTTAAGGAGGGATTTAAAAGAACATACTGACTTGGCTGACCTGATTTCATCAGGCAGGTCATTCCAGAGCCTAGGTGCCCTGACACTAAATGCTCTCTCCCCTTTAGTTTTGAGATTGACCTTAGGAATAGTTAGGAAACCACTACCAGATGATCTTAAAGTACGCACAGGTGTATAAGGTACTAGGAGATCATATATGTAGTTGGGAGACAGGCCATGTAAAGCTTTAAAAGTAATCAGAAGAATCTTAAAATCAATTCTAAAGCTTACTGGGAGCAGTGCAGTGAGGCTAAAACAGGAGTAATGTGATTACAGTACTTTGTCTTAGTAAGAAGCCGGGCAGCTGAATTCTAAACAGTTTGAAGTCTAGATTTTTGGTTCAGACAAGAAAAAAGACTTGCAGTAATCCAGGCGTGAATAAATAAATGCATGTATAATGGTCTCAGTGTCTTTAAAAGTTAAGATGGAACTAATCTTCCAAACAAGACTGTATGAGCTTTGTGACGTTCAAAGCTTAAATTACTGTCAAACCAGACACCAAGATTCTTTGCAACAGGTTTTACACAGTCTAAAAATTGAAAGGGACCTAAGGATGGTATCATTTGTTTCACTATGTGCTGGGATCCAATGATGAGGACTTCTGTTTTGTCAGAATTCAACTGGAGGAAATTGTTTGACATCCAGTTTTTTTATGTCACAAAGACATTCATTTAAGGAATTCAGCATACTAGGATCAGAGGAACTAATGGGCAGGTACAGCTGTGTATCATCAGCATAGAAGTGGAAGGAGACACAGTGTTTCTGGATAATGTGCCCAAGAGAAAGCATGTATAAACAAAATAAGATTGGTCCTAAAACTGACCCTTGAGGTACCCCATACTTGACAGGAGAAAATGAAGATGTGTAACTGTTTGCAGAAACACAAAACTTCCTATTTGACAAGTAAGATGAAAACCATTGTAAGGCTGTAGTGATACAATGTAGAAAGGAAGGAGAAAGGAAGTGTTGTTTAGCAGTGTTGGGAGTAATGCATTAAAAAAGTAATGTAATTACAGTACAGTGCGTTGCTTTTTGCTGTAATGAAGTAACGTAAGACATTACCAATACAATTTCAGTAATATTTTACTCGGTACAATTCTCAGTAACTTACTTTGCTTTTTAATCCAAAGTTGAGAAATGCTCAATTGGCACCAGAGAAGATTATCCAAGAATTAAAAAAAGTAATCTATGCTGGTCCTGGAATTGCCTTGTTTAGATGACTGTAGAAAGGGAATTTGAGTTATCTTTGCCATTCATGCAACAGATCTAACATGGTTAGGCTATACTTCTCATTTCAAGCAGTGAGAATAACTAAAATGTTGCTTTTACAGACAAAGATCGTAGCCATTATTCTCAAACTATTTCCATTAAGTCTACACCACTGTAAGTGGAAGGAAAGGCAACCAGCAATGATGAGAACCATTTAAAATCAACATACAATTTCACTATGGCTATATTTTACTATATTAAGTTGTGAGTGACCTTTGGCCTTTGGGACCTACATTGTCCCATGAGCCATAAATGCAACCATTATATTGTTCTTTTGTTAGCCTTAAGCCTAGCTCAGTCATTATGCCATACAGAATAAATTGCCATGGTAACTTATACCATAACATATCCTGCTGCCCCCTATCCCACGTTTGTGCAACTGGATCACGGATAAATTGAGCCAGGATAACCAAGATATCCCGGCTTAATCCCTTATCCTAGTTTTGTGCAACGGGCTCCAAGTAAAAGTTGTTCCTGGATTAACATTCTAACGTTGTTCCTGGAACAACAACTCTTTAACCAATCTCTGCCATGAGATGTCATCAATGTGAGCCTTCTGCTCCACCCACTGCCATTTTGAAATTTCCCACCAGAAACAATCAAAAGGTCACCACATCTTATAGCTAAATACAAGTCCTTGCATAGTTTTGTGTGAAAAAGTAGTAAAATAAAATAATTCTGAGCAAAATTTCAGATTCATTAACCCTTAGAACTCCAGCCATTTTCTGTAGGTTTTTCACATTACTACTGTATGTTTTAATGACTTTATAGAGGTCTCAGGAAAGTGCAATACTGACTATCTTATATTCTTTTTTTCAGCACAACCTAGGCAATGTGATTAAAGTATTGTTATTTTACTAATTTAAAACATACACACACTCATTTTGTGGATTTTCCTTCTGCAATCTTGTACTGTTTTTCCCTTGAATATCATTCACACGTCCTCCCAGATTGGTTCTTATCATAGACAGTAAAAGATAGGTTCTTATCCAGAGAATATGGTTACTTTGCTCCTGTGCAACACTTTAACCCTCTCTGGTCGCATACTCATTACGTAAATTATGTCATGATAGCATTGTTTTCGGAAAAAAAGTTTATCACTCAGCCGGAAAGTCAGTTATGAGGCTATGACGCCAATTACACAATGTTGTATTTCTTCGAAAATAGAAAAGGTTCACATAAAGGCTTAAAAGCAGCTGTAATGTTATTTGATGTCAAAGTGGAGCCAAATTGAATGGGGTTCAATGGAATGGCTAGCTGGAATTAGTCTTCTATTAGCCTTAGATCTGCCCATCAGGCTTGTGCAAAATTCCAGAATTGAATTGAAACTGGCTCTTAAATTCCAATTCAATTCTTGAATTTCACTTGCATTTCAATTGAGGTAGCAAACAGGAAGCAGAAGTGCAATTCGAATTGTGCACAACCCTGCTGCCCATAGTGTTTGTTCCCATATATGTTGCTCTCCGAACGTTCTCCTGCCCTCTTAGAAATGACTTCCATACAAACATCCCATGGTCATTTCAGTTTACTTCCTGGTTGATTTGATGGTCAAAAATTATAATAAAACAATGTTTTGTGAGTTTTTTCCCCGCTATTATATAGCCTACATCTTTGACACACTCCAATTGTGGTAAAAAAATTACATGTTTTTAAAATTACAATTTAGAATAGAAAAACCACACTCTCAAGTATATTCTCTTATTTTATTTATTCTCTTATTTATTAATGCCATGTCCACATGCCATCGTCCAAGCCATCGTCAGGCTTAGGCCGAAACGCGTCTGTGGACATGGCATTAATAAATAAGTAAAGAGAATATACTTGAGAGTGTGGTTTTTCTATTCTAAATTGTATATATCTATATATATCTAAATATAACTCGCACCCGAAATTGTTGTGAGATTTGAAGTTGAGCGTGTCTGTTCTCACTACTACTTTAAAATGACAATAACATTGGTTATACTTTATGGATCGGAAAACAGTAACCGTTGGCATAATCCCTGAACCATCCCCTTTCGATAGACACCAGTGGCACCTCTGAACAACGAGGTTAAGTCTGTTAAAGTTAGTCATTTCTCAAGGGTGCGTCAACGGCTGGAGTTCTGAGGGGTTAACTACTATTGTACACAAAACTATCAAGGACTTACCTGTATTGATATAAAAGATGTGGTGATCCTTCGATTATTTCTGGAGGGAAATTTGAAAATTGGCAGTGGGTGAAACAGAAAGCTCACATTGATGACATCGCATGGCAATGATTGGTTAAAGCAAAGACCCTTTAGAACTTAGAGATTGGCATGGTTTTATTTAAGTTAGCCTAGAGATTGGCATGGTTTTATTTCAGTTAGCCTATTAGCTGGTTTGATTTGCATCAAACCAGCTAACAGGCTAACTGAAATAGAACCATCCCAATCTCTAGGTATGGTGAAGGGTATGTGAAGATGTGGGGCTATTTTAAATCCAAAGGCCAAGGTAACTTTATCAGGATGCATACAGTAGTATCCTGGATCCATGAAATAACTGGCCTTTAAAAATAAAAATCTGCCTGCCTCTATGAGAATTTAACATAGGGGTTCATATACAGAACATTTATTTATTTACGATACATTATTCATTCACTAAGAAAATTGGTGTCCTTAAAGGTTGGATTTTTACTCATTTTTTAAAATATTTTATTCCTCTTTTTAGTCAACTTTAGCATGGGTTCACATACTTTTTCTTGCCACTGTAAATAAATTTAGTGAGCATCCGATAATTGTGGTACTGATGTAAAGTGAGAAATGTAATTTGCGTTGAATCTTAACGTCACAAAATATTGGGTAAGACTTTACGGTAAGGGTACATGAATTATTATGAATTCATGCATGAATAAATTAATGATTTATGTATTACTTAATATCCTTAATATCTCATGAATCATCAGGAATTGACATTTGTGCATAGTCTGCTTATGATTTTATCATCAATCATAAATCATAATGATGTACCCATCGTACTGTACCTAATGCCTTAGTTGATGTGTTGTTCATGCATGAGGTCATGAATGAGAGACTATGAACTCATGTCAATCCCTGATGATTCATAAGATACTGTCTAAAGGAATGAAGTTGTACATAAATCAAGAATTAATTCATGCATTGCACAGATTCATGATAATTCATGTACCCTTACCGTAAAGTGTTACCAAATATTGTCACAAGCATGTATTAGTTACTTAAAGCTGCAGTTGGCAAGATTGTTTTGATCATATTCACTGAAACCGACACTATGCTCCGACAGAACAACATAAATCAGCTGGTTTTAGAAAAAAACCTGCATTTCTACCTCCACCTAGAGCCTGTTATTTGTTTTGCAAAAATCTACAGCTCCCGGTTCTTCTGGTCCAATCAGAGCAGGGCTGAGATCTGACTGTCAATAACAGTCTGGTGCGCACTTACGAGCACATGAGAGGGTGCTCGGTGGCAATGGTGGAGGGGCATGAAAATGGTAAACATTCAAAATTTTGGCTAAGTCCCCTCAATCTGTCAGACTTGCCAATGGCAGCTTTAAATATTACTGGCTGTTTGGTGGACACTTTGTGGAGATAAAATCTTAACATCATAATATGTTAAGCATAACATCATAAGTGTAGGCCTTACGCTTATGCATTAACAATTTTCAAAATTGTCCCTCAATTTTTTAAAAAGATGGATCTTGATATATTGAAATGTGTTAGTTGCATTGCCTCCCTGCTGCAGTAGAAGTCACAAGCAGGCTTTCAGTGCTCTATGAGGGCAACTCCATTTCACTGTCAGCTATCACTATTACTACTTCTCTCCTCACTGTCTTAGAACAGCATAAGATGACTGTCAGGTAATATATGAAAAGAGAACAGAAGGCAAAATGAAAGTCTAATGCCTGGGCTGCAGTGAACGTTCAAGGGAAGCTTGGGCATGTACTGTACTGTACTGTATTGTATGTTTGTGGAGTATGTGCTCCACCATTTCACTATTGTCAATAAAACAGGCTCCACCACACATCAAAGCAGTGCTTATACATCATGGACATTAAAAAAAAAGTACCTGTAGTTAGACTTTGCACTTTGCCCATCATTCATATTAGGGCCACACTCAAAGACTCAAACTCAGATTCATTAAACTGAAAGGTATCACATTCCTATAAATATAAAAATAATCAATTTGTATATGTTGTATATGTGTAACATGTATTTACAGTTAAGGGTCTAAAATTGAGCCCTTAATGGCCTAAATGGGAGTGAAACATGCCTAAGCTTACTCAAGCACCAGAAATTAAATGTCTGAATCAAACTGTAACTTGCTTTGACTTTATTCACCTGAGTTTAATATGATAATTCCTACAGACAGCAATTCTTCTTCTTTGCTTTAAATTTGCCGAGCTCCGGCAGGAGATCCCCATGTGGCTGATGTGATTGGTTGTCTGACAGTGACCTATAAACACAGACAAAACAGCCACCGCCATGCATAGAGGCAGAGCGCAGGCTTCTCCAAGGACTTAAATACTCACTCCATCATAATAGAACTGACAGAAAATGAGTAATCGAAAGGGAAAAGATGCTGAAAGAAGCTCTATTTAACGTTTAGGGCCATCAAACACTCATTAATTGTCAGTTAATAGTGTGTTGTTGAGGGGAGGGATTTGTTTTTGGCAAGCTGTTTTGACATCACCATTATCCTGAGTAATTTATATGGCCTATTTCATCTGAGTTGATGCTATGCGATACATTCAATCAATGCCATTGGGCAGCTGATGAGAGAATCTGTGGCACATCTGCAATATTTTTTTCTTTCTTTATATATTTATCCATCTCCACAAGCCACTTTAATCACACTGACACACCATCAAGCCACCATTGTTTGCATGGTTCATTTAAAAGACAAAAAAAAACAGAATTGCCTGAAGCTGTTGTAAGATATTCTTATTTGAAACAAGGAGAATATCTCTCCCCGGGGTAATACAACCTAGATTGTGCTGATGCCATTTTTTGTAAGGTTATCAGTGTAGTGCAATATATAATTCTGTCATTGTACACAAGGGATAAATCCAACATAAGCTCTACTGGCTTCACAATGGATAATGGGATATATGGGTTGGTGGTCGTTCTGTTGAGGAGATAACAGAAGCTGTGTGAAATGGCTGTAAATAGCTCCATATCTCCGGTCTACTAAGAGGTGGAGGGGCTAAGATCGACAGACCTCAGAGGAAAAATCAATAGACGTTTGTTTCTGCAAAGTCCACCAACTACATTGCATTTTAGGCTTGTGATAAATTATTATATAATAATTTATAAATGATGCAATAGCAATTCATAGCTACCTGTTTCATGGTTTCACTGTAAGAGTTTGACCCCGAAATGCTAATACTCATGCTGTACTTTCCATACTTATAGTGGAATAATAGTCAACAACAACAACAACAATAATATTAAAGCTTCTCCTTTCGCTGCATTTGAAATGAATCAGCTACATTAATCAGCTACATTACCATAGTGATGAATGTATAAATGTGTGAAATGAGAGTTATTCATGAAGGTTTATGTCCAGTGATGACCCTTGCAACATTCAATAATGCATTCATTCACTTTGTATGGTTTGAAGGAAGGCACTTGTTAAAATGAATAGTTGTTGCAATTACAGTGTAATAATACAAATGATCCTATGAATAAGACAGCAGTCAGCAATTTGCTTTTGGAGAGAATGCATATGAGGTTTATCTCCTTATTCTCTAATGATCAGTGTTGTCATTCCCCAATTAATCTTAGAATGGGAGCTTATGCAGTGGGACTGACCAAATATCCATCCCAACGAGAACAAAAATGGAAAATGCTTAAAGATTTTGTGAAAGTAATGGTGATTTATAACATCATATTGATGATAATAATGTAATCATTCATTGATTTATAAACCACAAATATGTTTGCATTATTGTTAGCAAGACAAGTAAAGATCTGTTATGATGAGTTCTGCATTTGTTTGTCAACTTTTCTTATAAGAAATTATTTTTCCCCCATGTACCATATTAATGAGTTTGTTGTTCACTTTTGCAACTGTGATCACAAATCAAATTCTCTCTCTCTCTTTTTCTCTGAGAGAGAGAGAGATGAGAGAGAGTATGTAAATATGTTCTGAGAGCTTATGCATCACTGTGCTAAATGTGAATGGTTTTGCAGCGTCAGCACTGGCATGGTTAATTACATAAGAAATCTTCAGTGACACACAGGTATGAAGATAAGGCTGAAGACTTCAGTTCTTTTAGGCCCCTCATCCACCTGGGACTCTCTCTCTCTCTCTCTCTCTCTCTCTCTCTCTCTCTCAGTCTATCTCTCTCTCACACACACACCCACCCACACACAAAGAGGGAGTCCAGGGATGTGGCAGTGACATTTAGATAACTGTAATTGACCGATCGCATTGCTTTAGAGAGGGATCACTAAGATACTTGTTAAATGCCACATTCAGAGGGAAGGGTAATACATTACTTTCAGAATGTTGTTTTTTTTTGTAGTTAGCCTGCTGGATCATTTTCCATTTCACCATTTCCTATCAAGTTTTTAAAATTCAAAAGAGTTGATATAAAGCCCTCAGGGCACTTAATAATTGTCATGCCTGGTGCATACTTTATTGCTACTTCAAATAGAATGGCACGCTCAATGTAAATTGCTGTATAGCTCTCTGTGGGTATGTTCTCAGAAATCCATATAACCATCGCTATGGTCCCCTATGGCCTCAGGTTTGAATTACTCTACTCTTCTGTGGCCGTGTCTGCAGTCCGTGCTTTTCAATGTACATCTATCTGGAAGTACTGTATGCACAGTCATTCTAACTTGATGTAAATAATTCCTGAGTAAATCTGAGACAGCGCATCAATGGCACATTGTCTCAGGTGTTAAACACAAGGCTTCATTTGTGGTGTCTGTATTTAGGATGGGGACAAGTCAAATGGGAGAAGAGACCTCCTGTGTGTGCACCTCTTTGGTTGAATACCTCCTCTATCTTTTATTTTCTTTTACACTTGGAATTGTTTGGCTTAATCACAGCCACCTTGTTGAGCTCTGAGGGGTTGGGATTGGGCATACCTCGGAACTGTTCTGTTCTGTTAAACTCCTCAAAGCCTGCACTCCCAACATCACTCCTCAAAGCCTGCACACCCAACATCACTTCTCAAAGCCTGCACACCCAACATCACTTCTCAAAGCCTGCACACCCAACATCACTTCTCAGGGCAATGTGTACAGGGCTCTGGGGTTGTTCAACATGGCAGTCAGTTACCACCTGGATGAAATGCACAATGTGTTTTCTCCCCCTCCTCTCTCTCTCTCTCTCTCTCTCTCTCTCCTTATCTCCACTCCTCCTCTCTTAATGCAGAAGGCCTCATTTATCAAGCCAAGTCTGAATTTTAAGTAAATGAATGCATATATTACATGTTATGTGCTCTGGCATCATCATTATCATTATCACTAAAGATTTGTGTGGTTGTTTATCTTTTGTCATGTCATTTACTCCAGTGTCTCCACAGTATATGAGATTCTAAGTGTACGGTGTGAGACTCTTTTCTGACCCAGAAAATTGTTGCAGAACACACACACACACACACACACACACACACACACACTGGTCAATAGATGCAAATTAAATGTGCATTTTAAAAGGAAACCTGTTTTGCTTTCTTCCTAAGGTACAACCACGCTGCAGGTATGTCTTACAGCATTTGTGTGCTACTACTGAATACTGCTGTACAAGTACAAGACTGCCTCACTGTCTGCCTCACTGTTTGCGTGCTATATTAGCACATTAGCACATATGCATAACCCCTCCCTTCATGCCACAGCCGAACTGTGGCCACACTTATACCTTTTCTTAAAATAGTTATATATATATATATATATATATATATAGATAGATAGATAGATAGATAGATAGACTTTATTCTTGCGCTGTTGCACTGTTGGACTTACTCATTTGCACTATCACCATGGCACTGTTGGACTTACTCATTTGCACTATCACCATAACACTCACTCACACAGAACACCTTACCTTACTATGCACAGAGAATCACAGGCTCAGTCCCTGCCTCAGTCATTGCAAGCGCCTCTTGATTGATTAATCACCACTATGTGGATACTGTTTTTAGAATTGATTTAGATTAAGTGTTTGTTAGTATAATTTGTATTTTAGTATATTTAGTATATTCTTTATCTTCTACTGTCCTTATTGCTTAGTTGTGTTTTTATATTATATACTTTGAATTACTTTTTCTGCTGTTAGTGAATGTGTGTGTGTTATCTGTATGCTACTGAGACCTTGAATTTCCCCTGGGGATCAATAAAGTATCTATCTATCTATCTAAGACAATGCAGGAGGACTTAACAAATCAAATAGGAGCATTTTGTTGTGTTTAAAATTGCCCCGGCTATTCAGTGTAGTCTCTCTGGGCACCTTCAGACTAAAACGTTTTGTGCAAAGCACCGCTACAGTAACTGTAATCCTCCCCCACAACATCCCATGTGTGTGTGTGTGTGTGTGTGTGTGCAACGTACCGCTACAATAACTGTAATCCCCACATCCCCATAAAGTAAAGAGTTGACACATTTACACAAGAGACAAAAGGCTGACGTACAGGCAACATGAACGTTCTGATTATATTGATAAATATTGTGTGTGTGTGTATGTGTGTGTGTGTCTTTGTCTGTTTGTATATATGTTTTTGTTTGTTTGTGTGTTTGTTTGTTTGTTTGCATCCACTTTCAATAATTATTTCAACAAGTGTCCCCTCCTCTGGCCACTGGATTCAGCGCATGCCTGTAGTATTATATCATAGATCCAGTGGTGCTCGCTAGCACACCTCAGCATAGACATGACTGGAGTGTGTGTGTGTGTGTGTGTGTGTTTGTAATTAGGAATGATTGGATAGTGTGTGTGTTTGTGTGAATAGGAATGAATGGTGTATGTGTGTGTGTGTGTGTGTGTGTGTGTGAATAGGAATGACTGGAGTGTACAGCAGTCCAACAAAATCCTGCTATTGTTGAGGAAGCAAAATGTCACACATACAAAAAAGTATTGTGTAATACCAATATCTAATTTCAGCACAAACACTAACCCCTCCTCTCCTTGAGCATAGTATTTATAATTAGATATTGTCATTTGAAAATTCCTTTAAACTCCTACAAAATGACAATGTGAAGATAATGACATCTTAACCTGTCCTCTCTCGCTCTGCTGTGATTCATTACACTATGCAAATGAACTCCAACACTAGCCAGCACCACGCCAGATAATTCTGCGTCTGTAAAGGACTTGGATTCGCATTCATTGCTGTTGTTAATTATGATGAAATGAGGGTCATTGTCCTGCCTGTCCAATTTAAATGCAGGGTGTCTGGCCCCTCCCTAAACCACCGAGGCCCAATGGAATCACACCCATTCTGTCATACTGTAATTGGTTATTTCATCAGCACTGGACTGGATACATAAATGCAGATCACCACTGCTGATACATGCATTAGTAGGCAGGGTTTTACCCAGGCTCGGACTGGTAATCTGTACAACCGGGCAAATGCCCGGTGGGCCGATCCACATGAGCCTATTTGCGGCGCTTGAGCCTATTTGCGGCCCGTCATGTAGGCCTAGCCTATAAATGCAGTTGCATCCATTTGGCTTGGGGGGTGACAGGTCAATCATTTTGGCCTCTTCATGACAGGTTCAGTGTGTGTTACGATCGCGCCCCCTTGCCCCACCCCTCAAGTGGATTTGTCCAAGCAGCCGCTAGGTTTGTGGGGAAATATAGCCTACGAGTCCATGCATGGTAGCCTAGGCTATATACTGTAATTGCCCTCCGCTGGCTGGTGTTCACATCATCGCAGTTTAACCGTAAACAGCAATCAGAGGTGTCTAGTACTGTAGTGCGGTTTGTCTGTCAACATAAAAAAAACTTGGTGGAAAAGTGTAGCACAGGTTATAGAAAACCTATTCATTTTTGGACTCAAAAGGAACTTCAGAGTATTTCCCAAATGTGATATCGGTGGGCTTGTGTGTGTGTGTGTGGGGGGGGGGGGGGGGGGGGGGATTGTTGCAGATCTTCAAACACACACACACACACACACACTGGTCAATAGAATCAAATTAAATGTGCATTTTAAAAGGAAACCTGTTTTGCTTTCTTCCTAAGGTACAACCACGCTGCAGGTAAGTCTTACAGCATTTGTGTGCTACTACTGAATACTGCTGTACAAGTACAAGACTGCCTCACTGTCTGCCTCACTGTTTGCGTGCTATATTAGCACATTAGCACATATGCATAACCCCTCCCTTCATGCCACAGCCGAACTGTGGCCACACTTATACCTTTTCTTAAAATAGTTAACGTAAATAGTTTCAACGACATTGAAAGTGAAACTTGGAAAGTGGAATTCTCTCCACCGAGTGTTACATTAGATGCACAATCAATTGCGAGTCGATGCAGGTAAAAAGTATCAACTGGTATGTTAGTAACGAAGGTAGCCTAATTTTGCAAAATGTGATATTGGTGGGCTTGTGTGTGTGTGTGTGTGTGTGTGTGGGGGGGGGGGGGGGGGGGGGTCCAGTGGTGGGCCGGTCCAGGAGAAAATTGCCAGGGCCGAATTTTGTTCCCAGTCTGACCCTGGTTATACCACTGTGTGATGTGCATCTGTAATAGCTCAGAGTTCAAACTTGGGTCTGGTTGATCTCCCCTGGCTAATTTTAAAGTAACAACATGCAACAAGTATGAACACTAACATAAAATCTAGACCTCACAGCTGACAGTTCTCTCCACATATGAATATGCTGCTACATATATTGGTTATTGTATGAACATTCCAGTGTCATTATAGCACATACAATATATTGCTGCATAGGCAGACGGAAACCAGTTGTCATAGTGACATTCTGAATGAATGAACTCCAAAGCCTTCTATGTTCATCTAATAAAGTGTATTGAAAGATCAGCTGTTAGAATGGAAATATATAATATAGACATACATGTAATTTAGTTTGTTTTTTTGAATGACATTATCTTGTATGTAGCTATGCTTGAGTAATATGATACAAGTGAACACGGGTGTCATTGTTCTTCAGTGGCGTAAAGGTAGTCACAGCAGACCCACACACACAAACAAACACACACACACACACACACACACACACACATACACACACACACACACACACACACACACACACACACACACACACATACACAAACCATTAAGCAAATTCACCACCAGCATTGTGTAAGATTTTACAATCGATGAAATAATTTAGGCTATTGTATTGGGAAAGTAGGGAGGTGAATGACAAATCCTGACACTCGGCAATGTAAACTGACAGTCAGAGTGCTGAAACGTCAACACGGGCACCAGCTCTTGAGAACCCCATCAAATGATGATTTTACTGAAACGGAAAGACTTTTTTTTGCCATATCCTACATATAAAAAATCGTCACATATCTTTACCCACATCAGGAAAACACTTCTGTAGCGTCTGTAGATGCGGATTCTTTAAAAGGGTGGTTGTTCTGCGGTTTGACTTCCCCATATGCCATTGCATGGTTTAATGAAATGCTTATGCCCAGTGTAGTGGAGGTAATGAGGTCGACCAATGCCTTAAATCAATGGCACACAATGAGCAAGACAATGTTCTTGACATTTGTAAACTTGAGCTCATTTCACAAAATGTGGCACCATGCAGGGGAGTATTGTTGCGCTCAGATGATCTAGAGTTTTATCCAGGTGCGTTTAAACCAGGAGTTGAAGAGAGAGAGAGGAGTAGTTCGCACACTGAAAGAATTGACTTAAACAAAGTCTACAGAGAGAGTTTGTCCATTTAATTTTGGGAGCAAGAGCAGACGTTTCAGCCGTCCGGCTATTCTCAATGCTCACAAAATGTGGCACCACCATGCATATGGAAAGGTCAAAGAAAAAGAGTAAAGAAGAAAGTGGTCCTCTTGTCATGTAGAAATCACACCATACATGTAACAATCACATTAAGCTAACTAAGTGTGCATACAGAAATATTACACCAGGGACAGGTTTTTAATGACTAGTGCTAAAACTGAATTCAGAAGCCTGTTGGTAGCACATTGAAATATCGATGGAACTGGCACAAAGTCAAAGACCTCCTTTTGTCTTTGCTCGCAGGGGCATGGAGAAAGATGGCAGAGTTTGTATAATACCGTTTTACTGCTGGAGAAAGATGTTGGCGTATGTAGAATCCGGCTTCACTGCTAGAGAAAAATGGCAGTGTAAGTATGCGGTTTCACTGCCTAGAAAGATGCCGGCGTATGTAGAAAACGGCTTCACTGCTAGAGAAAGATGGTGGCGTATGTAGAACACAGCTTCACTGCTAGAGAAAGATGACGGCGTATGTAGAACACGGCTTCACTACTGGACTACCCCTGAGTGTGTGACACCCACCGGATTCCCTGAGGAGGTTTCTGAATCCAACAACAAAGGTGACACGGCCACCCCAATCCCAGCCGAGGTCAAAGGTCATATATTAGGGTCACTGTCGTCCGAGGGGAAGGTGAGGGCAGCACAGAAGACTCCTGCTGTGTCTCCTGCTGGGGAGAAGGATGCCACAATCTCATCCACATCCACGACCACAGACTCACAATAGTCTCACACCGACTGCACCATACAGACAGGAAGATGAATAAAGCCTCGTATTTATCCTGTACGCAAACTAGCACACAGCCTATGCATACGTGCAGACAACTCCCAAAGAGTACATTAATTATCTACAAAAATAGATTAAAAGATAACAGAATACATTCATTAATTTAGCAATCATTATATGACAGCAAATCCTTCCTCACCTGAATGAAAGATGACAAACACGCCTTTCAATTAAGTAGTGTTTCAAACGGAGTTTGTTCAGGGAATATTCATTTTGGGATTATATTTTATAGAAAGCCAGAATACTGCATAAGTATTTGGATCTTTAAACTCTCATCAGCAGTTCTACTTCTAATGGTTATGTCATAAGAGCTTGATAAATCATTAAAATTGCTGTTTATAGATGCTTTTTGCAAATGTGACAAAACTAATACTTCATTAGAATTTTCATTCCTAACACGCCTACATTTTTTATAAAGTGAGACTCTCCGAATGTGTGGAGGAACAGATTTCTGGAATACTATCAGAATCAGATTAAATTAGAAATAAATAAACTAGGTCTAGAATCCAGTAGTCTTTTAAAGCTTTCATGATATTGCATTTTATATATTGTATATTAATTTATATTAACATATAATTATATATTGCATTTATATATTTGTTTGTATTATTTGAAATGTATGTACATGTGTATGTACTGTACATTTATATGTATATGCAACCAACAGCCAACATAAGGTGGGTGCGATCCAGCACATATGCTGCAATGATACAGCTGCACAACTACTCTAAATATTCATGAGACTTGTAAGTATGTCAATAAACAATGGCAGTAACAATCAGCCTTTACTCAGTATGATGGAATGTTTTTCCACCTCAACAGAGATCAGTCTTTATCCAGGAAACATACAGGAGGCGGGGAATCATAGCCTAGCATGTCAGAGCAAGGCAGTGACTTGTAAATTCACTGGGCACTGTGATGTCGGCATTTGGAATCGGCTCCCTGCGTCTCACTCATAAATACTTATAAGTTCCACGCACATAGAAAGTTCCAGTGTTATCCAGCAGTGTAAAGCTCTCTTGAAAGATCTGAGCACAAGAAATGAGGCATCCTCTGATCCAGATCAGTATGAGTCAAATCTTATGTGGTGTGTGTGCACCAGAGCTCAAACTGCAGAACGTAAAGTTCCCAATGTATAAAATCATTCTCATGCCATGTCCTTCACACAGCTGTCTCTAAAAAGCCCAGTCAGTGGAATAGTTATTATTTTTGTCATGATCTATATCTTATAGAAGCCCTGAACCACAATATGACGACATATCTTAACATTTACATAGGGACAGAATGAATAGAATATACATAGAACAAACTTCTATACTTTTACATTTGCTCTAAGTCAAGTAATTGTAGAGTTTGAGAGTAAAATATGATTTAATTCTTGTTCATATGAGCAAACAGGGTGAGACTAAATGAACAGCAACAGCAGAGTCAGTGGCATCCCACCCATGACATAGAACACACAGACCTCCAACATGTACAAGGTTGGAAACACGAACGGTAGGCAAGGAAAAGGCTGAGAAACTGTTATCAATAGGATTGTGGTGATGTCACTCTGACCATGATGGAGAGGAGGGAGAGGGACATTTAGAGTTTCTTATTTTCCTCCATTTCCCTGCTAAGCTAAACATGCCAGATTTCACCATGCTTGAAAAACCTCTAAATGAACTTCAGCTAGCACATGTAATTATTGTAAGGAGCTATAGATCCCATATTAGAGGTATTTATTGATCATGCCTACGGCATGGGGAAATTGGTTTTCTATCGAGTAGAATGTACCAAGAGTGTTGTGTGTGTCCTTCACCTGCCCAACACACTCAAGACTTGCCCACTTACACACGCTGTGAGAAAATAGGCTGATGTAGTCCCAATCATACACTGATGCTCACATTTCCAATGCTATTCATGCTGTGTCCTTCCTACGCCTTGCCAGGTTAACTAGAGCAAAGCTAAGAGCTCTACACATACAAGTGTCTAATATAATATATACACTACCGGTCATTCCTCTCCATTATAGACAGAATACCAGCTGAGATCAGTTGCATTGTTTTTTAATCAGTGCAGCAGTTTTCACATTACATTATGTGCTTACATAATAATAATAATAATAATAATAATAATAATAATAATAATAATAATAAATACATAAATAAATAAATGCACATAGTGTAATTTGAAAACTGTATATTTACATATATACATATACATATATACTGTACTGTATAATAAACAGCATGTATGAAAATAATCAAGCGCTAGAATTGTCATCCAGGTGTAAATTAATTCAGTCTTCTCACCTTATATTATATACTGTATATATTACTGTATAATAAACAGTATGCATTCATTTACACCCACAGCGCTTGATTCTTTTTGCACATGCTGTTTATTAGTCCACATGTGTTGAAGTAAAGTCACAGTATATATTTGCTCACTTCAAGTAATTACATGGGCACTGATGTTAGAATCACACATGCCATCACAAGTGTGTGCTTCTACCATATCTGAAGCTAGATGCATGTCATCGTCCTTCCTGTTTGTATTATCTATTTATGGGTGTATTTGCATGCCACCAAAACGGACACATTCCTCGTAAGAGTGAACTTAATGTGTCTTGACATTGGCTCCTTGATTCTTATTCTGATGTGGAGGTGTGTGCATGTGCAGCTTTTCATGTGATTTACACTGCTCACGCATCCACATGTTCAGTATTTGAAGAGAGAGGCAGACGTGCTTTTCAAAGCTGACTTTGAGTATGTTCAGTGTGTGTCTGTGTGAGGCTCCAGGAGCTCTGAGGGAGTATCTATGTTGTCTCAAAGCCCTGCGCAGAATTGACTCTCTGCTCTAGGATTTTCATTTTGATCTTCTCAAATTCCCAAATTAAATCTCCAGTGAATTGCCCTTCAAAAAAACTCATTATGTGGTATTTGCATAGAGCTCTTTGAAGACATTTACAGTTGATATATGCTTTATTTGGATTTGGAGAGATATAAAACAATGCCTAAACATTTTTAATTTGATTTTCCTGACTAGATGTATCCATATTGAGGATAAATAGTATGATTAATGGGCACTGACTCTAGCACCACCTCTCCAATGTACTCTGCCTGACTTCTGATGAGACTCCAGGCAATGCGGATGTCACTTCACCCCCTTCAGAGATTTTGGAAGACTCCCAGGACATGAGCATGTCCTTTCAGAGGGTCTCCTTTGAACTTGGCCCACGATGTTGCAATCCACACTACTAAGAGTGCAAGGAGTGTTTGGCTGTCCAAACGTCTGAAGATAGAGAGAGGGAGAGAGAGAGCTCTGGAAGATGTGAAGTTCTCACACCCATACTCCCCTGAAGTGATGAGAAGAAAAAAAAATGTTTCTTTTTTCTTCCTTTTTTTTCTTCCTCCCCCTCTCCTGCTCTGGAGTCAATGATTTATATTTGAGTTGTAGGCCAATGTTTGTATCTCCGCCGCCCCACTGTGTCCTGAAGCCACCGCTCTGGCCACTGCAGGATTTCCCAGCTGCCGAGGGTGGTCAGGAACAGCCGTGGCTCTCCGCGGTAAATGTTTGTAAATAAACTTGATCTCCGCTCCCGTCTGTGAGTGCACGTCGTGACAGCGGGGGGCGGGTGAGTCTGCGGTGGTGGCGGTGGGGAGATGGAGACGTAGCGTCGCGGAGGTGATGAAAACTCTAATGGCGTCGTCACCGCCGCTCGCCTGCGAGCCGAGAAAGATGCACCAGAGTTGTCAACAACTCTCAGTGTCATTCCGCGTTACCGCGGCGATGGAGTCAAGCGCCCGGACCTCTCTCGATGATGTCACAACAGGGGGCCTTAACACAAGCATATGGTCAGACGGCTGCGCTCTGCCCCCCTCCCGAAACACACACACACACACACACACACAGAGACAGACATGTACACACACACAAATTCCACACACATGCACACACACACACACACACACACACACACACACACACGCACACGCACACGCACACACACACACACACACACACACAGGTTTGTGTATCCCAGTGCTACCCTGTGCACTGTGGCTGTTCTTTGAGGCACTAATAGACAGGCGTAATAGACAGGCGTAATAGTGAATGATATGACATACAGTACCAAAACCACAGCACAAACAATCGAAACACAGGAAACCGAATAACATCTACAGCTATAACTCCCAGCAAACTAAGATTAACGCAATGTAAATGTGTCTATTTACCGCACCTCCTCTGTGTATTTATTCTGTAGATTAGTCTGAAATTCATGAAATGCTTATAATGAGTGAATAAATACCTTGCTTATGTGAGTGCAAATACAGCGCACATGTTAATTAATTATACATGAAGGCAACAACTTGTGATGAATTCCATTCCTCACTCTATTTAATCAACAAGTGCCGTATGTTTAGATGTGACTAATTTAGAACTGTGATTGTCACATTGTTATATTTGTGAGATGATTTTGTCGTGGCTATTGAAAGCCCTCAAATGGCATCTCCACAAAACATCTATATGTGAGACATCAACACTTTCAATTTGCAAGGCTTTTTTTTTTAGAATCCAGAAATTAGACCAAATCATAACATGCCACTGCATTATGTGGATACAAATGAACTCTTGGAACACTCATACCAGGTTTATTCAGAATACGGCCGTCCATGGTCTGGACCATTTAAAGCTGACTATGTGTAGTGCTAGAGCTAGTATTAGAGCTAGAATACCATACTAGTCATAGTCATGTAACAATTATTGTCATTAAGATGAGAACTATGAGTGATATGACGGGTAGACCACTGAGTAGCAATTACTTTCAGAATGTTATTTATGTGCTTTGCAATAGTTTTTAATGCTACACTGCCTTGTAATTTCAAAATTGCTTTGCTTTGCAGAATGCACAATGTCTAACGTATATTCTAAAAGCTCCTAGCAAGCTTCTGTCTGTCCAGCTGAGTCCAAGTAATGCTCTAACTGAACTGGTGTATTCAGGACTTCACGCTAAGGGGTAAAATGGTTCTCTCACACACACACACACACACACACACACACACACACACACACACACAAACACACACACACACAAAAACAGTACACACTATCTGAGTGTAAATATACACATAGAAATACAAAACAAGCAGTTTCATCAACACTTTCAACAGTGTATCCAGTTAAAACACACACTATTTAAAACACACACTCTTTAAAACACACACTCTTTCGGTCTCCCGCTTGCTCCTCCATCTGCTTGTCCATGACAAACCATTACTGGTTCTCAACATGCAAAACTCATGCACTTGACATTTGCTGTGAAAGCCTCTTTTTCACGACAGTATTACCCAAATGCTGCCAATTCTGAAAAGATCCTTAAATCTCTTCAGTGATTTCATAAGCCTCATCGTGAAGCTAACATGATTCTCTGAAATTGTTTCTGTAAGGAGTTGAATTAAAAAAAAGCAAGAAAAAAATGAAAGCCTCCGAGGCCCCACTCAGCCAATATAACATTGTGAATGCAGTGGCGGTAGCGTCTCCCTAATTTTGAGGGTGTAGACTTAAACAGTCCATCAGCACTTTCGCTTTAATCAGGCCTAATGAGGGATATGTGGCTAATTAGCAATGCTCAGAACATACCCCCAGAATCCACTCTGCTGATCAATGGACTGAAGACTGAGCCATTACTGGCACCTTGAGGCGGACGTGTCAGATAGGCGCTCTCGGGAACGCCGCAGTTAATCATGGCCGCAGGTCTGTGGGCGTGGCCAGTAAGCGCCATGCAAATGTGCGCGGACAGGCCAGAAGGACGACGATGTGTCAGATGCAAGCGGCCGTGTCACGGTGATGTTTTAAGGCCTGTGACAACCTGACACAAGAGATAAGGCGAAGCCTCGATCATACTAACAGGGCTGGTTCACACACGACGACAACAGAACCAGTGGGGACCTTCAGCCTCTTAGCGGACCATGACTCTTCGTATCATATATATCTTTAAACTAAATTCCAAGGCCATCCCTGCATGCGTGTTCTTTTCCCTTCAATTGCCATCTTCAAATCCCAGAGAGTAGACATAATTTAAAGCCGAGCAAAACCAGTGCCATTGAGTGCACATGTTTGGCCCTGATTATGCTGAAAATAGCCTGAGCCTGTACAAATTAAAGGCATGCAAACCAATTAAGAGCACACAAAGGTAACCTGCCTGAATAGAGGCGCCTCAGCAGTCTGGACAGAAAAGCATCTTTGATGAATTGCCTCGCAGTGTTTAAGAGGAGCTCACGCTTCTAATCAGGAGGCAATTTATCCCCCAGAATAGTGAATGCACCGTATAGCAATACAGCAAGCAGGCAGATGTGCACTTTTCTAAATGTTTTTTCTCACATTAATGTTTAATGGGATGATTGGCAGGACGTGGGGTGTCCCCTATGCTGGTTGCTCTCTTGGGTCATTTCTTTCATTAGAGCAACCCTGAGAGACAACTGCTGGCCAACTCCTCCCGTGTGTCCAATTGGAATATAAATATGGCCCTTCCCCAGGCGGTGCACACCCATGCTGCCAGACTGACCGTGCCGCCTCAGCTGGTCTACCTTGGCTTTGCATATTGCTTTGGACGGTAGCAAGGGCTGTTGGAAAATGGCAGCACCTGGAAAATGAGATTCATTCTGCCCCGTGCCGACGTGAGTGCCAAAGGGCTTAGCCAAGCTTATCTACAGGCTGCACCGCATAAAGCGAGCGTTGTGGAGCAAGCACTCCGCTCTCTCTCTCTCTCTCCTACCACACACACGCACACACACGCACCTACACACACACTTACACACACACAAATGTACAGTACACACACACACACACACACACACGCACACACACACGCACACACACACACATGCAGCTCTCATCTGAGTTACGGATGCAGGGCTTTTAACCCAGCCTTCGACAATGAATTATCAGCAGTAGAATTCAATTACCCATGAATTCCCTATTTTGCACCAAGCGCTGTTGCTGTCCACTTGAATTTGTGTTTGGGAAGATTAACCTGCGAGAGAAGAAAACATCTCTCTGTGTGGTCGCCAGGCACTGACATTGACCAGAAAAACCTGACTGCTTGCTTGTGTTTCCATCTGTATACTGATAATGACCTTGCCAGTGTGATAACATCATGTAGATATCAGTATATGGTTTTCAATTGAATTACTTGCCTTGCAAGCTGATAGAAGATTATGACTACTGCAGAATGCAATGACTGGTTGTGTGTAAGTGTCAGGTAATTATCCCTAGTGCATTGAAATAATCTGTAATAAGACGGGCAGAACCATGTAGGCATGTCATTGCACATACAGTACATGTAACAGAGCTTTGATTGTGTTGTAAAATCGTTAAGAATTGTGGGAATCACGGTACTGTCGTACGCTACTGACAGGTTCAACATGTAATCACAAATGTTGACCAACATGGAAAGGATCTTTATGTCTGTTTTAGTTGGGTGTTAAACAACTTAATATGAGTATTTGTACGGGCAGTAGTAAGTTGCAGCTTGGTAAAATCAGTAGGCAAACTCAAGGTTACACAACCCACAGAACAGAAGCCAATCTACAGCATTTAATGCTCTTTATTTTATTCAAGTAACACTCTGTTGCCTTCGTGTACATTTTGTTGTTGTGAAGAAGCTCACATTTGCTCATATCATTGTTTTCTTAGTGTCTGTAAGTGGACACTGGGCATCTGTCCACTAGTCCATTTATAAGGAGCAAGGGTCCTTTAAATGAATTTAAATTCACATGAGCTGCATGTACATGTAAGCTGTTTCATGGCCGTAGTGGTGGAGAGATCATGTCCCACTCCCCACTGCAGGAGTGCCACACACACACACACACACAAACACACACACTCACACACACAAACACACACACACACACGCACACACACTGCAGGAGTGGTAAGAGTATAGCGTGCCACACACACACACACCCACACACTGCAGTTGTGGTAAGAGTATAGCGTGCCACACACACACACACAAACACACACACACACACTGCAGTAGTGGTAAGAGTATAGCGTGCCACACACACACACACAAACACACACACACACACTGCAGTAGTGGTAAGAGTATAGCGTGCCACACACACACACACACTGCAGTAGTGGTAAGAGTATAGCGTGCCACAAACACACACACACACACACACACACACTGCAGTAGTGGTAAGAGTATAGCGTGCCACAAACACACACACACACACACACACACTGCAGTAGTGGTAAGAGTATAGCGTGCCATACTGGTGGCTGATACTGCCCTACCCTTTCCTTCCTTGTCCTTTCTCTTTTCTCTGGCCCATTTGTTCTTGTCTTTAATTGTTTTCTCATCATGTCCCCCATCCCGCACGTCCCCTGTGGCCATGCTGCATGCAGATGTGTGCTAGGAGATAAGGGAATGGCTAGCGCTTTATTTGGTGTTGTTGTTTATTGTCGCTGGTGCTAATTACACAGCTCTCTGGCTGCCGTCGTGCCTCCTGCATTGTCCTTGCTTGGATGGAGCTAGAACTGATCTGTTGCTTCTATTTCCAGGCCCCTCCTCAATCACTCTTGACAGCTGACCGGCATTGACTGGTGACCCGTTGCCATGGTGGCGGAAGTTTCCCTCCAAGGGAAAGTTCAGGGTCAGGCACTGGGTGCGGGGTCTGTGGTGTTACACAGACACGTGAATGAGTGAAGCCATGCCACACTGGAAGGCCAAAGGTTCCGCATCGATGTTACGTTCTTTTCATGTTGTGTGCTGTACACTTGTTAGTGGGTTTGATCCAGCAAGACCACAGCCGCTTGCGGAGCAAGCCCACTATTGTTCTTCTTAAGTTTTCTTATTAGTGGGTTTGATCCAGCAAGCCCACTATTGTTCTTCTTAAGTTTACTTTATTTATTTATTTATTAGTGGGTTTGATCCAACATTCATACAGATATTATGTAGCCTGACGAGCCAGACCCACATTAAAATGTAGGGTCTGGGCACTCACCGTTCGCAGTGCTCAGTCCGAGGGGCGGGATAATCGGTTGTCTTTCAAATTCCCTCTGCAAGCAATAGGACAGCGGCAGCGCTATGAGTCCCATGCGTTTCCCACCAGCGGAGCTAGTTGGTTAGTTCAAACGTTTGACAACTTAATAAAAGCTTAACTCGTGTCACACTGTTCGCCAACAGCAACATCCATCTCATTTGTTTTCAAGTAGCAGGGAATTCAAGCCAAACCGTTGAAACTCTGCCATCAATCATTATGTTAAGCCCACCTAACGACTCTATACACGATTTGATTGGCCTGATAGAAGTTTAATTTTTCGAGCTCACAAGCCAACGGAGAGTTGCTAGACTAGCCCTTAGTGATGTAGTACTCGAGTCCGGTCTCGAGACCAATTTCTGCTTTCTCGGTCTCGTCTTGGACTCGTTCCTTCAAAGACTCGGTCTTGACTCGGTCTCGGACCACAGTGGGAGGAGAAGGACTCGTAATTTCAGACCGAGTCCTCGAGACCAACGCATTTTTTATGTTCATATAAAAAAACAGACAACACATAACAACAATAATAATAATAAAATGCAATGTTGACTGGCATTATTTGAAAATGACATCCCATGGTGCAATGCAAAGATACTGCCGTCAGAACCGTTTATTTATCTCTATGGCTCTGCTGCCGGTGAGTGTCTGTAGGTCAGCATAGTCCATATTAAGACGTTAAGACTGCTCCTCTAAACAATTCCCAATCTAGCTTAGTCTGTAGGCCTAACTGTTGATTATTAACTGGGGTGATATTAAATTATGAATATTAAAACTGAAATTTTTTTATGGTCTTGGTCTCGACTCGGTCTCGACTCCTAAAGGACTCGGTCTCGACTCGGACTTGCTTCTTCAAAGACTCGGTCTTGACTCGGACTCAACTGTATTTGAAAACCAACAGACTTGGTCTTGACTCGGTCTCGACCCTTCAAAGACTCGGTCTTGACTCGGACTCGGCATAGGCGGTCTCGTCCCCATCACTACTAGCCCTGGCAGCAAATGTAATTTGCTGAAGCTAGGGTGCGTCTAGATTTCTAGGCTAGATATTATGCACATCCACGCAACACTACTATTCAAGTTAAGTTACTCATCATTGCCCGGCAATGAATCAATTCAATTGTTGAGTCCACAATCAATTCAATTGTCTTGCCACGATCTGTGGAGCTTACAGACAACGTTAAATTACTATAGGTTCTGTATGCTATTTAAAGCCGACCTAGGGTTGCCACCTGTGTCTGACAAAAATCCTGGACATTTTGACCATCCAATCGACCTTTTTGTTTGTAAGCAACAGCGCCTTTCGACAGCGCCAACAGCGCCTTAACCCAAGATAAAAACCGTCATTCTAAGCGACAATTGTATAGCTAAAATTAGTAAGAATGACAATTTCTAGTTGTTTGTTTAGTTAATTGCTTTATTTAATAGCAAAAATATTTGCAAAAAATAATAATGGGAAAAATATTTTTTTCTCTTCATGTGTGGCCCTAATACTGTGTGTGGCCCTAAGTAGATATGATATTTCAACTTTATTCTCGAAATGTCGAGTTTAATGTCGACATAGCGACTTTAAAGTCGACACGTCGAGATTAAAGTCGACATTACATTTCAACTTTATTCTCGACATGTCGAGTTTAATGTCGACATGTCGACTTTAAAGTCAACATGTCGAGTTTAATCTCGCCATGGCAAAAATATTTTTTTCTCTTCATGTGTGGCCCTAATACTCCATCGTAATTATGCCTTACAGTATCAAGCGGACTTAAATTGCCATATCGTGGCGAAAAGTTGTAATACAATTCACGCAGCTCCATGAGTCAAGGAAAGCGCGAATGAAGTAGCCACTTCTAAATGGGACCCACTACACAGTAGCTTAAGGTGTGTTGCTAAAGCAGCCATAATGAAATGAAGGTGTCATTGTTTGGATACTTCACACACACGTGCTTTTTAATTTCACAGACTACAGCTACCAAGCTAGAATCAAAGCACATCGATTCCCCTCTCACACCCTGCACGCACTTAAAACTAAATAAATAGGCGTCTCAGTCTCACGCATGTAGGCAAAACTGTATCAGACCGGTGTAACGTTGGTAAATCTTCCATTGCACAGAATGATTTTTGTAGCACGTGCAACAAATGACAGTCGAAAGATACAATTACAGTGCTGCTATCAATTTGCTTGGTGTAACCGCATTTATAGTTTTCTACAAATGCAATCAATCAAATTGGCCTCCATCACTCAACCAACGCTAACGGTAACATTATCTAGGTCCTTATTGATATTATAAGATTAACGTACCTGCAGTAAAAACCAAGCATGTCCGATAAACATCCTCAGATTTATTTCGGCTTCAAGAAGAAATGGGAATTACATTTCATGTGAACATTGTCCTATCCTTATTAGACGTTCTCTGCGGTAAACTACAGTCCTTGTAAGCGTCCATTGTTTTTCCAACCCACTTTTAACTTCCAACAAAATTACATCTCACTGCAAAGATGCGCCATCTAGTGGACAAACGACTACTTATCGACTACGACTACTACTACTACTTATGGATGAAATTCTACGAAACTTGGCATACCCCCAGAGAATGCCAGGTCAATCACACATAAAATTTGGTGCAGTTCTGAACATCTTAACTGAAGATAGGGGCGATTAAAGCAGAATAATATTGCATTTTCATTTTTTACTGGGGGGGGGGGGGGGTGTTGTGCAAATCACAAATGAGTGATTATGGGCCAGGTTGATGTGGGCCCTTGAGACCAACATACCATAAAAGATTCTTCATCCTCAGTGCCACGGTTCAGGTAGTTATTTAGGAAAAACTGCTTTTTTTGCAGTTCGGGGGGCCCAGCACGGGGGGGGGGGGGGGGTGTGGAGTGGCCCCCGGGGACGAAACGAAATTTTTCTGTAAAAGTCTAGTGGGGCTACATACCCACCAAATTTCATGTGCCCCGGTGGTTCGGTGTCCCGGGTATCGTTGACCAAAAATTCAGGAAGTAGATGGCGGGGGAAAAAAAAGAAAAAAAACTTTGACAATCCCTATAAGACCGCTTCACTAGCTTCGCTAGCGGCGGTCATAATAATAATTGTGATATCATTACAATTTGATGGGGGGTGGGAGGAGGGGGTGGGTTCATGTAGGTGGGCCCTATGACCCCAAAGTATGCCTTGACTGGGCCTCAGGTCAAAGATGTTTGAGAAAGGCTGATGTAGACGACAAAGCAGCAAGGAGGCGTTGTGTGATCATTTAAACAAGTTTTATGACAAGGTCGATGAGGGTGGGAAAAATCGTACATTTCTGTGCAAACTTTGCCCGCACTTCAGTCACATTCAGTCACATTGTCTTTTAAGAAAATGCAGTCCATTTTTCGGTTCTAGCAGCCAACAACCTCAGAACTGACTCTTCAGGCCTCTCAGGAGGCGCTGGCCTTCTAACCTAGTGAACACCATAGCAACCAGCATGATTGCCCTAGCAACCAGCATAGCAACCACAATATTTATGTGTTTTAGCTTATTGGATGTTGCGTTAATGCAGATAACTTTTGATCCGTGTGCCCGATTTTCATAAATGAGGTACTGTTGGAATCCGTGGATGAGGCCGAGTTCCATGCCTCTGATCAAACCCACTCTTGCAGTTCCTCGGAACGGCAAATCTAGTTCTTTTTCATGTGCTATTACATATTCAGCAGGATATAATGCATGCTCCTTAGAATCTCTAACAAACATGGATGTCAAACCTTTATCTCTGACCTGACTGTGAATGCCAAAGCAGTAGTAAGCTAGTCAGACTCCAGTGAAGAGAGAGGGATAAAGGGAGGTGGGAGAGAGAGAGAGAGAGATGCAGAGAGAAAACAGGAACAGCATGCAGAAAGGAGGGAGAGGGAAGAGTCTGTGTGTGTGTGTGTGTGTGTGTGTATGTGGTGTGTGAGTGTGTCTGTCTGTATGTGTGTGTGTGTGTGTGCGTGTGTGCCTGTGTAAATGTGTGAGAAAGACAGGGAGGGAGCTTGTGTGGGAGGGAGAGAGCGAGCAAGTGAGGAAGCAAATGAGAAAGAGAGAGAGAGAGAGAGAGGCTGTGAGAGAGATAGAAAGAGAGATGGAGAGAGAGAGGCTGTGAGAGAGATAGAAAGAGAGACTGTGAGAGAGATGGAGAGAGAGAGGCTGTGAGAGAGATAGAAAGAGAGATGTAGAGAGAGAGGCTGTGAGAGAGATAGAAAGAGAGATGGAGAGAGAGAGGCTGTGAGAGAGATGGAGAGAGAGAGACCGAAAGCTGGAGAGTGAGAGAGCATGATGGAGAGTCTTATTTCACTGATTTCGAGTACTCAGTGCATTAGATACAGTGCAAAGGCGGATAAGAGGCGAAAACAAGCAAGAACAGAATATTGATGTGTATTAATCTGACAAGCACACCGTTAAAAGATTAAAGGGGTAAAAAAAGCATCCACATCTCCCACTCCGAGACACAGCAAGGGAAAGTTCCCACTCTGCAATTGCTCTCTAACGTCGACACGCAGAGGAGAGTGAAGTGCAGCAGTGCTCCACATGGCTGGATTCTTCGAGGTGCAAGCGAACAAACGCGATGCCTGCCCATAGCCAGTAGCGAGGCAATAGAAGGCAGGCACACACACACACACACACACACACATACACACACATACACACACGCGCGCGCAAACGCTCCCTGCGTGCCTCTCACTCCATCACTGCCAGCGCACAGGGAAGGATCGCAGCAGATTCTCTCTCTCTCTATCTCTCCATCTCTCTCTCTCTCTCTCCCCCTCTCTCTTCTCTCCTCTCTCTCCCCCTCTCTTCCCCTCTGCTCTCGTTTTCTGTCGAGCTGGAATACCGGGGCTGGTGACGGAGGAGAAGGAGAGGAACACTGACCGCACGCACGGAGACTAAGGAGAGCTCTATTAACGCCACACGCTCACGCTGCTGAAGGACATGTACGTCTCTGATTTGCTTTGGTCCTGAAGCGGAGGAGCCAGGGGAGGAAGAGTTGCTAAAAATTCCCCAGATCTGCCCAGCTCTTTGTGGCACAGCCTGACTTCGGCAACACTGATTTGGGGAGCGCCTTGGTCTCTTTTTGACTGCCTAACCGTGTGGACTATAGGAACACAGATGCCATTGGAAGGTAAGGAAAGAGTCTGCTGCCCTTTCCCAGGGTGTGGGAGTTCTATGTTTGTGCATGTTTCTTTTAATAGGACTTGGGGAATGGAGACATGGGGCAGGCAGGCGCACAGGAGGGGAAAAATGGAAGACATATGTCTGTCATTCGGAGACATGTCTGTCCCCGAAATGGAAAAT